>NC_052503.1:45532753-45607725 GCF_016617805.1 Bactrocera tryoni
GAGATAAATCGATGAAATTTTGTGAAGTCAGGGAAAAATGTTCGTGCTATATGACAGATATTTTTTTCAAGATCCATTTATTTAAATAATAATATTTAACATAATTTTGTGTTAAACAATTGAATTGAATTCCTGTGTTCTTCACGCTAAAAAAAATTTAAACGTGTGTGACACAGTGCGGAAAATATTCACTTAATTAATCTGCAAAAAATTTTTTTCATTCATACCATTCCAAAGATATTGAACTTTTTGTCTCCCTACCGCTCTTAAAACGTATGGCACAAACATCGTTGCGCAATGCGCTAATACTTTTCTTGCGTCACAGATGTCGGGATCTTACGAATGCTGGCCGGTTTATTTTAATAGCAACCGGTCGTCAGAGAATTGGAAAAACTCGATAAATCGGTAAGCTGACGTCAATAACAACATAGCCACAGCAATATTTGACAATGAAAAGGTTGGAAGTATCCACCCAATTTTGATCTTTTTAAGTTACGGATTATTGGTACCCCGTACTTGTGTAGCCGGGAAGGTTGCATTTATTTGTTTGCAATTACGGGTGCAAAGACGTGATAAGCATGACGCAGTTTCTATTATTACTATTTTCATTACTTGAAAAATCTCTATTTATATGTTAGTTTATACGAATCCATGTGAATGAACGCAATCCAGTCATATTTTAACATTCAACTAATTTTATAAGAACTAATGACAGTATCAAAAACTTCTGAAATCACAACGTGTGATTCAGACATCTAATGTCGTCGTATGTTTGTAATTGATTGTGAAAAGTGCTCTTGTTGTGGTTGATGTTGTTAACTTTTGTGGAATAGTGCTAAAATCAACGAACGAAATTTGAATACAATTGGAGAGACTTTCTCAGATATATCTAAGAATTTATTTTTCAGAGTTTCAAGTGAAGAAGTGTTGTTTTTTTTACCTACCCTAAAGAACCAATATAGCTCTATATCTGTGTAAATGTTCCCCATGCTATCACCTATGGAATAAGAGCTTCGAAAATTATCACCTATTTGGAAGAAAATGCAAGTAGAACCTAAAACACTGAATATTTGCAGAAGTAACACAAATTAAAGTATGTTAGTTGGAAATGAAGTTGAATGTAGAAGACTACAAAAGAAACTACAACCATTTTATTTGTTGCTATACTGGGGCTTATGGTCGAATGGGGTAGGACATCCCGGGCGAATACAAGGGAAATTAGTGGGCGCATCCAGGAGTAACTTAACTCAATTTAAGTTGGGAGAAATTTAAAGTACGAGAAAAGTGACGACAGGTAATTGAGTTTAAGTATTACACCAGAAAAAGGAACAGAAGCAAATGAGAAAGAAAACATTCAGAACACTGCAGCTGAAGTTGCACTTTCTATCTATTGTATTTTCAAAAAAAAAAAAATTAAAATTTTGAGCAACTAAGCTTAATGAATTAGAAACAACATTGTAGCTAAGTGAAATTTATTGGGTTTAGATAAAACTGGCAGAGAAAGTAAAACGATGTTATTTTAACTTGGCGCGAATTTAAATTAACCTTGACACCAAAAGTGCCAGCATAATCGTACTTTCTGACGAGTGATAAATAAGTTAAATCTATTTGTAAGTTCAGCCTTGCATTAGGGTCATTAAGACTTTTTTAGACGTCTTTAAAGTAGTTTACTTAAGTAATATTAAGGGTGTCCAAAAAAAAAGTAGATACCTTGAGTATTCTGCTTTGAAATATCACTCGGTTGCACTACAATTCATTTCAAATTCGCTAAACTATTTCCATATACATATGTATGGCTGATTGTATTTTTTGTACTCTTGCCACCAGTTCATACATAGTATTATAGTTTTGTTCACCTAACGGTTGAAGGTATCACCTAAAACTAATCGAGATAGATACAGGGTTATGTATATATAAATTATCAGGATGAAGTTGAAATCTGGTTGATTTTCTGTCTGTCTGTCCATCGGTCCGTGCAAACTGTAACTTGAGTAAAAATTGAGATATTTCGATGAAACTTGACATGTAGGTTCCCTAGTACGTGGAAAAAACTTTTTTGAAAAGTAGACGTGGCCCCGCCCAATAACAAGTGTAATATACATATCTCCTTGACCACTTAAGATATAATAACCGAATTTGCGGAGCAGTGTAAACAGTGTGAAAATGAATGAAATCGGAGGATAACCCTGTTTACTCTCCAAATAACGGTACTGTTAAAAATTACTTAACGCGCGATAAATCAATAACTAAACGCGACATTAAATTTTAACATCGAGATCAGATGAGAAAGTTTTAGGAGAGCCGGTGTGAAAATTGGACGATGGGCGTGTCACCGCCCACCCTCAACGTACCCATATTTTTGGCTTACAACCACACTTGTCATTTAATACAGAGATCCTAATAAAAAGTGAAGGGACGAAGTAGTTCATCCAAGTTATATGTTCTTAAAAACTACTGAAATTTTAGGGTTTTATTATTAAGTATTGTCTCAAGATTTATTTTTCATTTCTTTGTTCTAAATGGTTTTTAATATTTAAAATATATGGGCTGTTGATAAATTATAAATCTTAAATTAAAAAATTTTATTTTCTTAACTTCTATAATGTATAATTTTCATTCTATAATTATTTGACAAATATTTGTCTACTTTCTAGCCTTACCTTGATAATTATAACCCACAACAATGCGCTAGTGAAATTACCAAGTCTGTTTAGAGGTAAATACTAAAGGGTGATCCATTTCGAGGTAGAAACCAAATGTCGCCAAAATCACGAGCTTCAATTTCAGGCATCAAATAGTCGGTTAATATGGCGCGAGACGGACAAAACTGTGGCTTTCTCTGGATGAAATGGCAGCTAATGAATTTCAATTATGAAATTAGGGTTGTTAACGTACCCAAGAAAGGCTATGTTCAGACATAACCGAATATTTTATATTCTCGCAATTTAGAAGAATTAAAAATGGGGAATTTTTTCAGAAGTTGGCAAGTCTTTTACTTGTATTTAAGGAAGTATGGAAGGGTGTACTAAGGTGACATTGTGTTTATTTTGAAAATTCTTTATTTATTTTTCCAAATCAATTTCATCCCCTTCAAAGTAATCCCCTCCCGATGCAATGTACTTATGCCAACGGATTTTCCAATCTTCGAAACACTGGTTGTAGTCACTTTCCAGGATGGCCTTCAGTTCCGTCTTCGCTGCGGCTTCAATCTACTCTATCGTATAAAAACGGTGTCCCCGCAGCGGTCTTTTGAGCTTGGTGAACAGCAAAGAAGTCGCACGGCGCCAGATCAGGTGAATACGGTGGTTGCGGAACGATATGGGTTGAGTTTTTGGCGAAATGATCACGAATGCATTATCGTGGTGTAAAAACCAAGAATTGTCTTTCCACAATTCCGGCCTTTTTAGGAGGATAGCGTTACACAAACGACACATAACGTTCAAATAATATTCCTTGTTGACTGTTTGACCAGTTGGAAGGAATTCATAATGCACAACACCACGATAATCGAAGAAAACAGTCAACATGACCTTGATTTTTGAGCGACTTTGGCGCGATTTTTTTGGTCTCGGCTCTCTTTTGGCACGATATTCGCTCGATTTATCGGTTGTTTCGGGGTCATAAGCATAGATCCCAGTGTCATCGCCAATTATAATGCGTTTCATGACAACCTGTAGTCGGAAATCATCGTTTCACACCCTTCAACACGACGCCTTTTTTCCAAAAAATTCAATGTTATCGGTACCAGTAGAGATTTGACGCGCTTGAGGCCCAAAACATCCGTCAAAATGGTATTGGCTGAGCCTTTCGATATGCCAACTTCATCAGCAAGGTCTCTAATTGTCAATCGACGGGTTTTCAACACTAAATCTTTGATTTGTTGAACGTGAACTTCGTCGGTTGAGCTTGATGGTCGCCCTGGACGCTCTTCGTCTTCGACACGTCCACGGCCGGCTTGGAACTCACTATACCACTTGTAAACATATTTTTTTGACACAGCCTCAGCACCAAAGGCTTTCTGCACCACCCTCAACGTATCCGCAGCAGAAAATTGATTCCGTAAACAAAATTTAATACAAATTCTTTGCTCAAAAAATTTCGACATCGCAAAAAACGAAAAACTCACTTTTAGCAGCTCACAAATCGACACGTATCTCAAACACTAATAAATATTTTGACATGAAAGTTGACGTAAATGTGACTGACAGTACTACCAACATAAAAAAAAAATAATTCTCCAAATCTCTCGACGCGCGCAGTTTAAATTCAAATGTCCCCTTATTTTTGGGCACAGTATATTACATATAAAAAAAAAAAACAGACAAATGGTTGTTTCGGCAAAATCAATTTATTTGATTAAAAATAGTCTTGCGTCTCGTTTCGGGATCATATTGGAAACATCATGTTTCGTTACCAGTCACTGATGTCCTTCGGATGGTGGATTCTGAGCAATTTTTGGTCGTCAGTCAATTTGTGCGGAACAAACCGTACACACACCTTTCGTGAGCCCACATGTTCGGTCAAAGTGCAATAAATCGATGTTTTGGAGATGTTCAATTCCATTGCCATTAATTTCAATGATGATTTCGGCTGATTTTTAATGAATTCACGCATAGTTTCGATGCAATTTCCGGTGATCATAGATTTTGATTGGCCTACATGTTTATCGTCATTTATATCCTCACGACCACTTTAAAAGCATTGAAACCACTCGTGCACTCTGCTTCGGGATAGGCAATCATCGCCATAAACTTGTTTCATCAGTTGAAATGTTTCTGCAAAAGTTTTACCAATTTTAAAACAAAATTTAATGTTGGCTCTTTGTTCGAAGCTCATTTTCGCAACGATAACACAAACATACTGACACTTAAAACGCAATAACTTCACGTCCAATAAATGAAACGTCATGAAGTTTTCACTAGACAATTGATAAAGATACCAGATTTTAACGCATCGGTCGACATATAGATGGCAACATCAGGGGTTTCTAGATTTCAAAAATGTTTACTTAGGAATATTGCTTGTTGTATAGACTTCAGAAGTAATAAGAGGAGGTTTGTAAATGTAAAAGTCGGATAAAATATAGTATTGTGTTAGTCAATATTGATTACTTGTTAATGAAGACTAATAGCTTTTGTAGTTTAAGGACACACTAAGGTAATCAGTTCCATGTGTGGTTAGGTTTCAAAAGACTTGCATGTTTATTTGTATAAAGTTTAGCATATAGCATATGCTGAAAGCTGTTGATGTAATTAATTGTATTTAAGCTGATATTCATACTATCTGGCAGTATAGTATGTGGTGGTAAGGCACATAAACAATGCGTTGTTATTGTAGGCTGATTAGTTATGTTTAAGTGATATGTTTTGGAGCATGTTTCAGTAACCAGGTTGATTGAAAAATTTTAAATATTAAAATATTTGAAATATACATGCTAAATTAATATGTGTTAGATATAAAATACGTGTATTGAACATACAATTTTTTTCATTTTATGTGAAGCAATTTATAAAATTGATTCAAAATTGAAAATGAAAATTTTTACATTCTGATTTAATATTGACGCTATATTATCCTATACAATTCATGTGATCGGAAGTTACTAAGCCCGTAGAAGTGGACGCTGATAAAATAATTGCCACGCATGTGCAACCAATGCCTCCATAACACCTTTTATTCCAAACTTGGTATGAAAACTGTAAAAGCCCCATACTTACATACATATACATTTATTCTGTTGAATTTCTTATGTTTTTATTTACTCCATTTTGACTCAATTATGTTCCACCATGAATTTCTGCAAGCTTATGTTCTGATGTTTCCAGTCAATTATAAAGTTGGACTTGGAAATCATTTCGGTTTATATGCAAATTAGAAAATTCGCGTGCAAAACTTACCACACCTACTATTTTTACATCAGTAGCTAATCCTTTATGCGTTACAAAGCATATAGAAAATACCATATTTATCATTTTTCCTAGAGTCTCATTGATATTACACTTAGTTCACTATTTTCACTTCACTTTCCTCTTCATTCTGCAATGTCATCAAGAAAATTGAAAACGTCAGATTGACCCAGATCAACGACGACTGCGAAGTTAACATATGCATTGCTTGTGACAGTTAGGAATTGCAGGTAAGTCCTCCCCTCACTCCGCTAGTAAAACTAAAGAAGATGACAATAGTATTTGTTATAGTGACCAGTATAAATACGTATATATTTTTTCTTATTACATAAATATGTTATATACACACAGTATATGAACATTTACATAAAAACTTTATTAAATTTTTAAGAAATGATTACGAAAACCTTTATAAATCAAAAATAATACGTATAATTTATTCGTAAATTAGACTAAACTTATGAAAAATATTGATATGCCAAATTTTTTCACACTTAATTAACAAACGGGGATAAATATGATTGGAAATAATTTAATTACATAACATTACTATTTAGTATTTGTTCAATATTTTCATGCCACTTGACCATCTAAATATGATAGTTTTATATATAAAGTTTTAATCTAAAGGGTGATCCATTTTGACATTCCCCACAGTTTAAAGAAAAAATAAAGAAACTTCAAAACTAATGGAGAATGTTTATTATCATGCGAAAGAACAATCTTTTGCATTTGGTTTTGAACATTATCTCTTTCAAATATTGGCCGCGGCTACGTCTCAGATGCCCCATCCGTTGAGCGCAATTTTCGACGACTGGCTCGAGCATTTCAACTTGTATGATAATTTGCTCTTAGGCCTGAACCGGATCAGGTTGTCCGCATAGACTTTAGACTTTACATTTCTTCACTGGAAAAAGTCTAACGGAGTGATATCACACCATCTTGGTGGCCAATCGACCGGCTCAAAGCGTGAAATTATCTGTTCACCGAAGTGTTCTTTCAATAAATCCATATGCGATACGATATGTGAGAAGTGGCGCCGTCTTGTTGAAACAAAATATCGCCAAGACCACGACCTTCAAGCTCAGGCCCCAAATAGTCGATTACCTTGTACCGAAAACGTCAGATCTTCTTGGAACTTTGCAAGAGCTTATAGAGCGAATTGATGTCGCTTGTGAAGGCTAAGCGGCTTTAGTTCTTGACAAGTTGTATTTTGTACGCTTTCAATTTAAAATCTCGACGTAAAATGCACCTAGTCGTACTATACGTTAGTCCCAGTTGTTGGGAATGGCGTCGAATCAACGCTCCACGGTCCTCATGTACACTCTCAGCTACGGCTGCTATATTTCCTTCACTGCGTGAGCTACTCGGTCGAATATTATCCAATAGTGAATGCTGGATTAGTATGCTTGTTGAGCGAAGCACGCGAAACACATTCTTTACACGTGAATTTTCGTAATAAAGTTGAACGATTTGTAAACGCTATTCAGGCGTAAGACTTTCCACAGACACGATTCATATGGACTATTGAAAAAAGTACCTCTACTTGGATCACCCACTAGTATTATAATTAATGAATAATAGGTTATGAATACCAATTATTTTCTGTACAAAACTTTAAGTTAATTTTAGTCTTATTAGTCAGGATATGAATTTCTTCTAATATATCGTTATATAATTTTCCTAAACTTTCAGTATTCTTGGAAGTATCCTGTTGCTCCACAAAGCTCACAAAAGGCCACACATGTTATTATTTGCAAAGTATACATTTTTGCATTTTCCACTTCAAGCGAATCCCCTTTTCATTTGCTCTTGTTGGCTACAATATGGCGCACAAGAATGTAAAAGAAATTATTCGTTCACGTATAAATAAATGAACACCCCATTTACAAAACGTTTGGAAATATGAAAGCAGCAAACAAAAGCAAAACTTTAAATTTCAGCTATGAGTAACTTATGGGTAGAGGGAATTTTTTAATCTGTATGCTAATTCCACTAAAATGAAAGTCTGCAAAGAAGAATGGTCGAAAAATTGAAGTGGAAATGCAAGCACAGCTGAATATACATATTCATTTTTATGGTTTTTCGCACTCTCACAACAAGTTTCACAGTGCGTTAAAGTTTTGCTTCTCTAACGGTTATTTATGACACCTAAAAAATTATAGCTTACGAGTATGATTTTTTTTACACCAGCCACCAACAAATTTTACTGAGCAGTGTCCTATGTACATATGTATATGATTTCATGGTGATAAATTTAAAATTGGGAAAAAAAATCTTTAGAAAAACATCTCACAAAATAATTGAATGATTTGAAACAAATAGGGTTTATAATATTACAATCTTTTACTTCAGAAAGTAACTTAACTATTAACAACAAGTAAACAATACAATTACTATTTTTCATTCATCTATTATTGTCGAATATAATGCTCTACGCCATTTCGGTTAATTTTATATCGGTTATGTTACTAAATGTACGAGATATCTTAAAAAAATAATGTGAGTGAATATTCTTTCGCACAAATCCATTTTAATATGTCAAAAATACTTGTGAACAAACTGATATATTGTATGTAAGTTAACACCAAAGATGTTAGTAACCCCACAGCCAACTTCCGGCACGTGTCTTAAGAATAGTTAACATTCAAATTCCCGGAATTAATTGCAATATTGGTTGTGCCAATTTTTATGCAACGGAAATCAATAATATTGCATTATTGCAGAAATATTAACTTTCCAAAGAATGAGCTTGCGCAAAGCGCAAGCTGAAACAATATTGCTATTGCAGCAGTCTGCTCAGTACAATAAACTGGTGATGCAAATAATTAAGTGCATAGCCCTAGCTTTAATATAAATATAAGTACTTGTAAACTAGATCCGTTGGGCAGTTGTTAATTTAAACTCAATAAACGCGGAATCGCTGTCCGCCTAAAACTAAAATTGTATTTTTTTTCGCTCTCACGAAAGTGATTGCGTAACTTGTACAAGGTGCGTTCCAAAGTAAAACGGACTTTTTGAATTTAGCGCCCCCCTGTGGCGCCGTCTATATGTCGACTGGTGCGTTAGAATCTGTTTTCTTTATCGATTGTCCAGTGTGAGTTTCATGACATTTCATCAATTGGAAGTGAAGTTATTGCGTTTTAAGTGACAGTATGTTTGTGTTATCAGTGCGAAAATGAGCTTCGAACAAAGAGCCAACATTGAATTTTGTTTCAAAATTGGTAAAACTTTTACCGAAACGTTTCAATTGATGATACAAGTTTATGGCAATGATTGCCTATCCCGTAGCAGAGTGAACGAGTGGTTTCAACGTTTTCAAAGTGGTCGTGAGGACATAAACGACGATCAACATGTGAGCCATTCAAAATCCGTGATCACCGGAAATTCCATAAAAAGTGTGCTTGAATTCATCAAAAATCAGCCGAAATCATCATTGAAATTGCATTGAACATCTTGGCCGAACATTTAGGCTTACGAAAGGTGTGTGCCCGGTTTGTTCTGCACAAATTGACTTACGACCAAAAATTGTTCAGAATACAACATTCGAATCGACGCTTGTGACCGATTATTTGACCAAAAATGACATTTTAACCATTAACTACTCCCCGTATTCCCGTGATATGGCACCCTGCGACTTCTTTCTTTTCGGAAAAATGCATTTGCCCATGAAAAGAAAGCGCTATGCATACGCAGAGGCCCTTCAAAAGGCTTGCACCGGCAACCATACTGGCCAACGAGCTGAAACGCTCGTTCAACATGCTTTTGGACCGTGCAAAAAGCGGTATTGAAACAGAAGGAGACTATCTTGAAAAAAATAAATTGATTTTGCTGAAAAAACCATTTGTTCTGTTCCTTTTAACCTGTCCTGTTTACTTTGGAATGCACCTTGTATTAAACCAATATTTATAAGCCAATTTTTGTTACTTTGATAACCACGAGTTAAATTACGCGGTACATAAATATGCATTTTTAGATTGCGCTGGAAATGTTATATGGTTCAAGATCTGCTTATGTCTTGACGTCTTTTTACATTATGTCTTTTCTAATCAGTCTTTAACTGTCTTGACCGCATTGTCATATATCTACATCTGCAAATATTTTTCATATAGATTTGCCACTTTGCACTGTCCATACTTAATGAACAGGTGTATTCAATAAGATGATATAATTTCTTTTTAAAACAAAACAAACTAATTGTTAAAGAAATTCAAATGTTTTTATTTACTGTGAAGCACAATCGGTACAATAAGTTCTAAATATAACATCATTCAAATGTTCTCGGCGACTTCTTTTGCAGGAACGCATTCCATGAACACAATTTTCGAATACTTTTTTAACTAAATAAAACCGCTTGTTATGAATACTTTCGTCAGTATATGAATGGTATTAAGTCACAACTTACTGGAGGTCCTGTGTGAATTGGACTATTCTTGCTAAAACCAGATGTTTTCAAGATCAACTTCTTCCAATTTCGGTCATAAAAGTTACTTACCATCGATATATACCGGATTCCGCTTACAGTAATTGTATCCTCAGCTATATTTCGAAAGAAGTAAGAACCGATGATTCTACCAGACCAACAACCACATCAAACTGTCAATTTAGTTGAAAATAATGGTTGTTCATGAAAAATTTGTGGATTTTATTCACACCGCAATTGGAGAACTATTATATTTAAAATAAGTAAGGAAGGGCTAAGTTCGGATGCAACCGGACATTTTATACTCTTGCAACTTGCAAGAATCAAAGCCAGAAAAATACTTTACGGTGTAACACCAATAATATAGAGTGAAGTCAACCGGATTTTCGAAAACTCTGATATTAATGATATAGGGGCTAGGCCAAGTTTTCGCTCAAATTTATCTCTTTTAGGCACAAAGATACACTGTTATTATTAAAACACACTTTGTAATTTTCAATCCATTTTTTCATACAAATAAACTGAAGTTTTCAATCAAAAGTCAACTATATTCGGTACCTATGGACCTTAACAGGTTTTATTGAATTTAAACAATTTTTGTCATAAGGTGACACATACTAAAAACTAATTGCCTCTTGATTTGTGGAAGTAGACGATGTTCAATTTCGTACATTTTCACAGTGGGATATAAGAATGTCAAAAGAATGCCATGTACTAAATTTTTTTGGAACGGGATTTTCATTCGATTTTGTCCATTTTCGCACTGTCGGTATGAGTTCTTTTAGTATTAGCGGTAGTCGAATGTCGTTGTTGCAGCTTTAGTGGTTTAGGAGATATACATATTAAACTTATTAGAGGGTGGGGCCACGCCAACTTTTTCAGAATTGTTTTACCCACAGATTCCCTGGCTACTGCGATCCCCTGTGCCAAATTAGAGTTTTATATCTTAATTTAGTTCTTAATTATAGCACTTTATAAGTTTTCGGTTAATGGCGATTTGTGGACGTGGCAATGATCTGATTACGCCCATCTACGAACTCGAATTTTTTTCGTACTAAAGGACCTGCATACCAAGTTTCATCAAGATATCTCAATTTTTTCTCAAGTTATAGCTTGCTCGGACAGATAGACAGACAGGCAACCGGATTTCAACTTTTCTCACCACCCATTTTTCATTTATATATATATATATAACCCTATATCTGTCTCGATTAGTTTTAGGTGATACGGACAACCATCAATTGAACAAAACTATAATACTTTGTAGCAACTGGTTGCAAGAGTATAAAAATTATAAATTATGACATATTACAAACGACACGTAGAAATCATATATTGCCTGTTGGAAACCCCTATACAGTGATATTCTGATGCAATAAAATTTATTATTTAATCATTTTCTTATCGCTTGTAGATAAAAAATACACTTTCTTGCAAGTAGTAACTTCCTTTTGCTTCTCTTTACTGTATTGTCCTATAAGTTAGCACCAGTTTTCTTCAAAGTTTCCCATTTTCTCGAATTACCAGTGTTGGCATCGACACAGAAAAGTTGTGCACTTGGCATTGCACAAAGTGTGATTGAAGTTTTTATATATGAAACTTAAATTGATGCTACAAAGTTGTTGCAAAAAGACTTATTGCAAAACTTAAATTGACACCTGTAGGATTAGAAAATTTCTCGAAAATTGGAAAGCAGTTGTATTTGAAAAATATAAATTTCAGAATGCAAGCAGCAATTATGCCAAATTTTTGGACACTAATTTTCACACGATGAAGGTAAATTTCCAATATTTTTGCAAAAAAACTACTGGCCTGGACGTAATATTTTGATAAATTACAACGCTTTTGTAAGTCAGATATTTTAAGTAATAAATCAGATATTCTTCATATGAAGAGGGCGAGTAATGGTACTGAGAAAGGAAAATAAAAATTTGATAATTTATACTAAATAAAACTACCTGACACAAAGAGAGCATTATTGGCGTTACCCTTTATTACCACAATTGCCAAATGCAGGCTGTAGCTAGCCTTTTTAATTTAAATTACGTCGCCACCAAAGCTTTGTGTACATATCCTACTCTAATCTTATCTTTTTGAAAACTACTAAGAATTCATTGATATAACCTAATTATAGACTATTTTCATATTCAGGGGTGTTGTGGAATCCAAGACAGAATTGCTTAGCTGTCAGAATTGCAAACCAATTCTGATTTTCATTGGTGTCACAGAATCTGATTGGATTTTCGCTTTTTCGAACATACGCAAAACCAATATTCGAATCAGCTATGACTTAATGTGACAAAACTTGCAAACGAATACATTTGGTAGCAATCCTATTAAAGTTTTTAATGAGTTCTGAATTAAAGAAAGAGTTGAAGAGATAACATTTATCGAATGAATAAAGACGCATTTGGGTGTTAAATTACATTTATTACGTTTTGTAAATCTAATATCTTTAAATATCCGGATTTTTTTCCAAAAACTCAATAATTAAGACATTTCGTGTTTTATACTTATGTTTCCCCTATAGAAATAAAGATAAATTAATTCGAAATAATAAAATACTATCTTCTTGCTTTGTTTCTGATAGCAAAACCGATAAAATTGGTTTCCGTGACACCCAAATCCGATACAAATTCTGGTTCGAATATCAAACCAATGATATCTGAATTCATGACACCTACTACGTTTTTTGATCGGTTTCAATTCTGATTCCGACAACTATCAGATTCCAAAACACCCCTTATTAACTCCCCATATTGTTGGATATATTACTTATTATGGTGAAATTATACCATTGTAACGGGTTTTTCAATAAGAGAGCTACAAAAGTTTTTTTAAGTAAAATGATTTGGGATATCAATGAAATTCTTCATTCTTGTGAAAGTACATTCGATGCCATTATGTATGGAACTCGATTCTTTTGCATGGCCACCACGGGCACGCTTGCAGAGGTCCAGACGCTGAACCCAATTTTCGACGGTTTTCTATAATAAATCGGCCGATAATGCCACAATTTCAACTTCGATAGTCTTACGAAGTTCATCAATCGTCACTGGCTTATTGGCATAGACCATAGCTTTAACGTAGCTCCCTAAGAAATAGTCTAACAGTGTCAAAACGCACGATCGTGGCGGCCAATTGACTGGACCATCTCGTCAGATAACACGTTTACCAAACTTGGTTTTCAATAAATCGGTTGTAACATTTGCTGTATCACTGAGCGGTAGCGATTCCAGACAGACGACGACATACAGCCCAATGACGCCACCGGCCCACAAACCACACCAAACCGTATTTTTTTCGGGATGCAATGAATAGTCATGGAGTACGTACGCATGTACTTTCACAGGAATAAATAATTTCGTGGATATCGCAAACAGTTTTTATTTTATTAAAAAAACTTCTGTATTGCTCCTATTGAAAAACCCGTTCTTAAAGTAATATGCATCCTGACTTTCGAACTTTCGGGTGACATTACGTCATACATATGAGTAAGTGAGAGGATCATTTTTGGTTAAATAAATTAAAATCTAATTATAATAAATAATTATATTAGCACAAGGAACTTTAAGAATTTTTTACTATGTGGCATGTATGATAATATGATTTCTAAAAGTCGTTTCGGCCATTTGTATTATGTTATAAACTATAATTTTGCATTGATTTCAAGAAATTATATCCCTCACTAAATATAATGACTTTAGTTTTTCTAACAAACCTTAAACCGAATATATCGGTCATTGTATGTATATATGTATATACATAAATACATGGCACCACTTAAGTATGGTTGACGTTTTGCACCTTAAGATATTTCCTTGTCTCTCTTTCGTGCAAATTGCGAGAGTATAAAATGTAAATTTAGAGAAACAGTATTGGAGGAAATCAAAATATATATAATAAATAACATATCTTTTATCTTTTCATAAGATTTTATGGCACCTACAACTATGCCAGAAAGGTATAGGGTTATATACATATATGTACATATAAATGATCAGGGTGACGAGGAAAGTAGAAACACGGGTGACTGTCTGTCTGTCCGTCCGTCCGCGCAAGCTGTAATTTGAATAGATGGACCTAATTGGACCACTGCCACACACACAAATTGCCATTAACCGAAAAAATATAAAGTGGCAAAACTGAGCACTAAATTAAGAAATAAAACTGTAATTTGGTACAGAGAAAGGGCACTTGTGGAATTTTGAAAAAGTGAGCATGGCACCACTTAAGTTACAACTCCAAAATTTGCTGAGTACACATCTTATTAGAATTTCTACTGGAAGTGTGAAAATGGTTGAAATCAGAGGATAACCCCGTTCTCCTTCCATATAACGGTACTATTAAAAACTACTAAAAGCTCGATAAATCAATAACCAAATACGCCAGAAAACCACATAGATGGTAAAAGAGAGCTTTATTAGAGCCCGTGTGAAATTTGGACGATGGGTGTGGCACCGCCCAGCTTTTGGTGAAATCCAATATTTCAGGACCTGAGCAACCGGTTTCTTCAAAACTTTGTGCATGCATGTGCATTCTTCTTACATTCTTAACCCTTTGTTTTCATTTTTCATATTAGTGGTGGAAAAAAATCAACTGACTTGTTTTGTTTCCCTTTAGTGCTAAATAGTCATAAATTGTAAGAAAATTAAAAATAAAATAATCATTATAGGTTTTACAGCCCCCAAAAATTGTACGATATATCGTACAAAGTTTACAAAAGGAGTAAACATCTTTTTATATCTGCTTATGTCATTTATTCATATTTTTGAAATAAAAACACAGTTAACAACGCAAAGCTTTAAAATATTTTTAATATTTTACTTAAAAAGGCTTATAAATTATTATAAACTTTATTAAAAAATTTATTAAATTACTTATATAAAGAATACTAAATTAAGGGAGGTACAATACTATTAGCGATGTATGTAAGTTTGTGGAAAAAAATATATATACTTATGTATCGTAAGAATATTAGTTTAAACTTTTATGATAATTTAAGAAACAGTTGTTTTCTTTTGAAATCCGCAAATGAATCTTACGCTTAGTGCATATAAAATATGTACGTCTACGACATCCTATGTTCTTGCACCTCGTTTGACTTGTTTTGCCGTCATGAGCAGGAAAATGGTCAACCCGATCTTCAGACACTTCTTTTTGCGGTCGTGTTTCATATCTGCAAATAAAGAGAGAAATAAATATATTTTTTTAAATTGCATAAATGTAGTACAAATATGAAAATTGATCAATACCTTCTTACTTTACTGCTTGGTCTAACGTCGGAATTTATTATAGACATTGGACGCCCTCGCTTGCGAATAGTTGCCGTTTTCTCAAATAAAACAAGCCTGTTTGCAACTTTCGTCTTAAAATCATGCAGCTGCATTATGTCCTTTATGGGAATATTATGTCTATTGCAATCCTTTTTGTATAAAATACAAGATGATGTGCGAAGTGATGCGAAGTGTCCATTTAGAAGATTTCAAAAAAATTCTATAGTAACTTATTAACTGGTCCAGCAAATTGACCCCACCCATCGATTCGTTATATTCCTTCACAATTTTCGGTCTTTTCACTTCTATTGTTTCTTTGGTCTTTTTACAAAATCGTTTAGCAACATCTTGTTCCCCAATCGCTACAAAGTTAGAGGCTAAGTAAATAGGCTTATTATCCAGCCATTTTACAATGCAAATTTTTCTATCCGTGCTTATCAAACAGTCAGACGATCCTCTTCCTTGCTTCAGAAGATCTTTATCAGATACAAATGTAGTCCGACCAAATCTGTTAACCCGAGCTGTTCCTGCCGCATTTATATTCCTTTGCGATAATATTTCCAGTAAGTTATAGGAATTGAAAAAATTGTCGAAATACATATTATGCCCAGATTTAGTCAACCTTTTACATAAATGAAGAACTATTGCGGAAGAAAGGCCTACCGTGCGGACAAAATTCTCGTCGAGATTAGTATTTTTGCCTTGATATAACTCGAGTACAAATGGAAAACCTGACTTTCCACACAGGACGTAATTTTTAATACCCCAGGGATTAGGTTTACCCTTTTGGTATATTTTGCAAGACAATTTTCCTTTAAATGGAATAATTTGATCATCGATACATACATCTTCTTCGACAGGTTCCTCTTGGCAGCGTTTTCTTATTGTTTCAATTAAAGGACGAATTTTGAAAAATTTGTCATTGCAATTAGGAGGAATCAACAGATTGTCAATGAAATGTAGGTTTAGCCGTAACTGTCTGAAGCGTTTTAACGACATTGTGTTCTTAAAAAGCTCTATCGAAAGTGTTGGATCCCAAAATGTTGTCAACCTACCAAGCCGCATGCAACCCATGGCTATTTGTAATCCAATTAACATTTTCATTTCCCAATTTTGAGCTGGTTTTAAACCCGATACTTATTTTGGACAGCGTATAAATTTGTATAGAATGTCGTTTTCTCAAAAAGTTCGTCAGGGAAAAATTGTTCAAAGTATTGGTAGGGCTCCAAAATATTTAATACTTGATGAAAATCTGGTTCAAAATGAAAGCCAGAAAGCCTTCGTATCCATTTAATTTCCGCTTTTGAGGTTAATACCAAAATTTGCTCAGATAATATGTCTCCTTCCAGCTCTAAATCCTCATCAATAACAATGTCATCAAAATTTTGTACGTTCAGTAAGCTCACGTTGTCTAATAAAACTGAGGAACTATTATGTATTATCTCATCAATAATTATTTCATCATCTGGATGAAGTTCTCCATTAACTCTACATTATTTGCTGCACATGCTTCATGGTCATCCTCCAAATCAGAAACAACCGTTCGTGACTTTTGTGCGATTTATCGACCAAATAAATTATGTGCGATATGTTGTACATTTGAGTTGCCTAACTTTGTACGATATATCGTCCACGTCTTTGGAGCAAGCATTTATTTTATTTATGTGGATAATTTTTAATTACTATATTTTCTTAATGACACAATATATATTACTTTAACAAACCTGCCTTAAATTTCATCATACTTTTTCAGCAAAAATTAAAAAAAATAGAATTTTGATTGTACTTTAAAGAAAATGAAAATTTACCAAAGGAAGCTTGCGACGAATTCATTTTCCTCAAACATTTTATATGAAGGAAATACAATTTTGTATTTCCTTAGGTAGCGAATAGTTCAAAAAAACATAAGTTGACTTTTTTCACGAAAACAGTGCTCAACTTCCCCAAAAAAAAATTTATAAACTTGTGAAAAAATTTGTACGATATATCTTACAAAGTTACGCAAAGGGTTAAGTCACGTTGTGAAAATGAACGCAATGGGACAACAACCACGCCTACTTCCCATATACCACAATTTTAAAATCCCCTTGATTCGTTCAGTTTCCTGTACATAAATCAAGAAGCAATTAATATAACGAGATTAAAATTTGCCCAAATACCTTAGGACTAAATACTGTTTAAATCCAAACATAACTCTTCACGCCCCTAGGTACCGAATATTTGATCCCCAGTACCTATCGATGACTTTTGATCGAAAAAACAGATCGATATGTGAGATATATAATTGAAGTTCAGAAATAATCCTTCCCTCATAATGGTAGATCTGTATGCCAACAAAGTTTGAATCGGACCAATACGGGAAGCTCCCATATACCTAATATAAAAATTTTCGATCTTCAAAGTGACTTTGTACCCCATATATAGGCCAATATGAGAGCTATCTCAATGAAAATTAGCTGGAATGTTTTATTTATAACAGTGTATCTTTTTGCCAAAATTAGATAAATTTGAGCGAAAACTTGGCCAATCCCATATAACTTGTATCAGGATTATCGACCATCTCGCGAACTTTACTCTATATGATTGGTTTTACACCTTATAGTATTTCCTTGGTATTGATTCTTGCAAGTTGTAAGAGTATGAAATGTTCTTTTGCACCCGAACTTAGCCCTTCTTTACTTGTTATGATAATGATGGAATTATGATAACAAGTGGTGACAAATCCAAAATGCACAAGCACAAAAATTTTTGTTTCATAATACTGTCAATCGGTTTTGCCTCCTAACTGAATTATGATTCATAAACTTTTAATGAGAAAGTTTTATCAGAAGAATAAAATGATTCGTAGTACTAATTGTAAAGTGCAAATACTTAAATCTTTCAATATAACAGTATGTACGTAAGGGTGCTGTGAGGGAAAATGATATGCTTACAAACGTAGTTGGTATGTTATACATACGTATGTACATAATTCCAATAGAAGATCTTGAAAAACTCCCAAACACCTATGTAGTAACACCAAGAATATCACAACTCAACATTTAATACAAAACTGCACATCAGTGGAACACAACCATTTCAACTCAAACTTAACAGAAGCACTACCAAACCTAACACATACTAACATTAAAGAGTATATAAAATTTATATGTACATTAGATATCTACTTTGAAGTGTGATACTCCTAAATAACTAAACTATTCTATATTCGTTTATCCATACTTAATATTAAGAAGCTGATGGCCTTGCTACTTCGGACTGAGTAGGCAATTGAGAACCAAACTCCTATCTCGACGAACAAAAACCAAACTCTATAAGTCACTCATAATTCCCGTCCTGCTATATGGTGCAGAGGCTTGGACGATGGCAACAACTGATGAGTTGACGTCGCGAGTTGTCGAAAGAAAAGTTCTGCGAAAGATTTATGGTCCTTAGCGCGTTGGCCACGGCGAATATCGCATTCGATGGAGCGATGAGCTGTACGAAATATACGACGACATTGACATAGTTCAGCGAATTAAAAGACAGCGGCTACGCTGGCTAGGTCATGTTGTCCGAATGAACGAAAACACTCCAGCTCTGAAAGTATTCGATGCAGTACCTGCCGGGGAAAGCAGAGTAAGAGAAAGACCTCCACTCCGTTGGAAGGACCAAGTGGAGAAGGACCTGGCTTCGCTTGGAATATCCAATTGGAGCCACGTAGCGAAAAGAAGAAACGACTGGCGCGCTGTTGTTAACTCGGCTATAATCGCATAAGCGGTGTCTGCGCCAATTAAGAAGAAGAAGCTGATGGCCTCAGTCGCTGTTGCTGTAAAATTTTAGAATGTTAAGGTATAATTGTATTATCCTTTTCAATAAATATAAAAATAATAACTCCGATAGAAGGAGTTTATTCTTTGAATTTTATTTTGCAACTCTTAAAAAATAAAAAAAGGTGAAGTGACCAAATATCTGCATACATATTACTATGTGTGTAACGAAGATAGTTATAAAAGGAATCTAGATAGTTATGGAAGAATCTAAGTAAATTAGATTAGGTAGAAATTAAAAACAAAATTTCAAAATTACTGTTCAATGCACTTAGCATTGTGTGATAAAATTTATAGAAAGACTTAAATGTTTAATATTTTAAACAATGGAATGATAGGAACTTGTGAAAATCCTCAAATATCTGATTCCACGTATTATTTTATCAAATCCGTTAACACTTCAATCCTATCCTACTTATAAATAATACTCTCCTTAGCAACTTTGTTGCGAGAGTATAAAAAAACGTAAGTCAAATCCAAATAACCAACAAACTTACCGATATATGCGCCGCACGTGTCTGCGAGACATTTTCTATCCTCATCTAAATGCAATATTAAAATATTGCTGTTAAGGGAAAATTTAAATTTTATTCAGAAAATTTAAAGGCAGTGAAAATAAATAGTAAATCGCAATTATAACTTCCAGCAAAAAGGCAAAAAAAGAAAAATGGATCACATACATACATATCAAGTGAAGACGGTCGTGGTCGAAGGCAGGTGAATCGTCCTAAACAGTAGCCAAGCCAGGGTTGACAGCCAGGAAGGTTTTGCTGTGTGTTTGGTGGGATTGTCCAAATGCGTAATTCTACCATCTACTGCGCACAATTGGACTGCTTGAAGCAGGCGATCGACCAGAAGCGTCGAGAATGGGCCAACAGGAAGGGTGTTCCGCCAAGACAACGCCAGACCACACACTTCGTTGATGACTCGTCAGAAGCTAAGTGAGTTCAGATGTAAGGTTTTATCACATCCACCATATAGGCCGGACATAGCGCCAAGTGCTTACCACTTGTTCCTGTCCATGGCGAACGCCCCAGTTGGTGTAAAGTTGAACTTAAACGAGACTTGTGAAATGTGGCTGTCCGTGTTCTTCGCAAATAAGGAGGGAGCTTCTACGGGAAGGTATTATGAAGTTGCCGTCTAAATGTAAACAGATTATTGCACGAAACGGCGCATATCCGAATTAAATCCGATCACTGTAACACTTTTTATGAAGCAAAAAAGCGGAACGGAGATATTTGACAACCCAATATATATACTTATGAGTTGAGCCATTTTTGAAAGAACTCGTTGATGTTGTATGCCTGCGCTACCTCGTACTATAATAAATCTCTTAAATAAATTATTTTATGTATTCGCATCATGTCGTAAGAGTCTTGTTAAAATACGGAAGGCACAAAAGCAGTGAATTGTCTCAAATTTCCGCTCACGAAAAGAAATTGAAGCCTAAATATATTTGTATAAAATCGTACATAATACTTTACTTACTTTTAATATAAACTCATTTGTAAATATTGTATGAGACCTATGTACATCATTTTAATTAAATCATAAAGTTATGATTATATGCATTTACGATTTTAAAATTTTCATTGGTGCTTAGGAGTCAAAGGGACTTAGATATATCTTCGAATCTTCGATATATCATTACCTTGTGTAGTCATACTTTGACAAAAATTGTTAGCAAACTGTTACTTTTTACTCAAATGAGGTAAATGATGTTGACGCTAATTTATTAATACAAGGTCTGTCGCAAAAGAATCAGGACTGGTAAAAAAAACAACAAAAAATTAATATTTTTCAAAAGTTATATTTTTTATTCAAAGTGGTTTCCTTGTGCTTCGATACTGCATTTAGCCCGGTCAATTAGCATTTTAAATGAGTGTTTAAGGTAATTTTTCTTAATGCTCTTGAGAATATCGGTCGTCGCCTTTGAGCACGGATAGCTGAAATGTCCTTAAACCACTGTCGCTAAGCATGGGCAAATGAAGTTTTCAAATAGGTTAAAATCACAGAGTGCCAGATCAGGTGAGTAGGGTGAGTTATTAATGGTTAATATGGAGTATTTTCTCAAAAAAATCAGTGACAAGCGTCGACCGATGACACGGCGCATTATCGTGCAACAGGCGCCAAGGACACTGCCTCACGGTATTGTGGTCGAGCACGACGAATGCGTGACAAAGACGCACAACACACCAGGTAAAACATGCATTAATCCTTGGCCAGGTGGGACGAACTCTCCGGTGTACAATACCTCGGAATCGTAAA
The DNA here is from genome assembly GCF_016617805.1 of Bactrocera tryoni. NCBI lineage: Eukaryota > Metazoa > Arthropoda > Insecta > Diptera > Tephritidae > Bactrocera > Bactrocera tryoni. The sequence continues at coordinate 45,554,436 of NC_052503.1, forward strand.
AACAAATCAGATTATTGTTTTATTTTAGATTTCTGCTCAAACGACCTCACTTCTGCTCGTCTTACCGAGGTCCTCACTGCTGCTGTCTTTTTGATCGATAACATCGATTGTAGTTATCCAATTGTCTTAAAATATTTGAAATGTCCTTGTGCTTTGATACAGCATTTAGCCCGGTAAATTAGCATTTTAAATGTCATTTTTCGGAATGCTCTTGAGAATATCGGTCGTCGCCTTTTGGATAACTGAAATGTACTTAAACCACTGTCCTTTCATGGGCAAATGAAGTTTTCCAAACAGGTAAAAATCACACGGTGCCAGATCAGGTGAGTAGGGTGAGTAATTAGTGGTTAATATGGAGTTTTTACTTAAAAAATCAGTAACAAGCGTCGACCGATGGCACGGCGCATTATCGTGCAACAGACGCCAAGACCCTGCCTCACGGTATTGTGGTCGAGCACGACGAATACGTGACAAAAGACGCTTCATAACACCAAGGTAAAACACAGCATTAATCGTTTGGCCAGGTGGGACGAACTCTCGGTGTACAATACCCTCGGAATCGTAAAAACAAATCAGCATTGTCTTTATTTCTGACTTCTTCGGATCGCTTAAACCACTCATGCACATTACTGCGGGATAGGCACTGATCACCATAAACTTTTTTCATCATTCGAAATGTTTCAGTAAACGTTTTCCCAAGTTTAAAACAAAATTTAATATTTGCTCTTTGTTCAAAATGCATTTTACGACCGATGACTAAAAGCTGCTGTCACTTTTTGATCGATAACATCGATTGTAGTTATCCAATTGTCTTAAAATATTTACGAAATGGCAACAAGACATTAAACTTTTTATTTCATATACCCACCAATAGGTGGCGCCACCAGAAACAGTTATATTTAAAAAGTTCTGTTTGTTTTGCGACAGACCTTGTATAATATAGTTACATGTATTTTCAGCAGGTTTGAATTCAGTGGATACCGACAAGCCTATGCTACACACTTACATATATCTTTATACCATTTGAACTCATATAAAATTGTCTGAACCTCTTTCCAGATTTTATCACTTCATTTCCGGTATGTGTTGCCTGCTTTTCTAAAAGCTTTAGCAAAGGTTAATTTGATAATTGAAATTAATTTGTTAACATTTCGTTCCTTCCCTGGATATAAACGACAATAAATGGAGAGTGGTGCCTCGCTTTTTTTCAAATATTGCTGACAGACATTCCGGAATCAGAGCACATTCTATTTATGAACAAATCTGTATTATTTTTATTAGTGGCTATTTTTAGAAACACCGGTTAGGTGAACATGACTTTTAACTCTTCCTCGCAAAACTAGTGAACAAACCAATTTATGTTTGGGATAAATTTTGTCAGTTGGACATTAATATTGCTTGCAATATAATTTTTTAAGGAGGATGCAGTATTTGCCATTTATGTATATAGATATTTCTATTATAAGAAGGGATTCAGGAAGCGCAGATTTTCAAGACTTATAATGCAGTTTTCTCATGATTTATGTTTTAGGTTTTAAGAAACTTTAAGTTTTATGAGATAGGAAAACGACGAGTTCGGCTTCTTAGCATTGATAGAGAGTACATAAGCACATATCTGAATGCTTAATAACTTCAGCAGCATTGGCAACAAGCCATTCAGCCAGAAATTCATATATTCAAATTTATTTATGTTGACTGAATCCTATAAGGAAAATAAAAATACGAACATGTTGCACGAACTTAATAGTTTGGTTCACATAATAGTTGAGGGTAAAATTAATAGGGATATACTCTGTGCCCAAAAAATAAGGTGACATTTGAATTTAAACGCGCGCGTCGAAGGATTTGGAGAATTATTTTTGTTTTTAGGTTGGTAGTACTATCAGTCACATTTATGCCAAATTTCATGTCAAAATATTCATTAGTGTTTGAGGTACGTGTCGTTTTGTGAGCAGCCAATACCATTTTGAAGGATGTTTTGGGCCTCAAGCGCGTCAAATCTCGACTGGTACCGAAAACATTGAATTTTTTGGAAAAAAGGCGTCGCGTTGAAGTATGTGAAACGATGCTTTCCAACTACCAGAGTGTCATGAAACGCATTATAACTGACGATGAGACTTGGATCTATGCTTACGACCCCGAAACAACCGATCAATCGATCAAAAAATTGCATGGCGTCATTGCACCAACAATAAAATTGCCGGGTACAGAGAGAAGGCACATAGCTTCAAGGATTTCAGAAAGTGCGTTAAGTTTCGCCCAATGTGACAATGAGGGTGGTATCTCCTACTTTTAGCTGAAATGGAATGAAATGCTAAACTTAAGTTTCTGCTAGACTAATTTAAATGGGCGAAATTACACCAGCTCTAATTCTATCTGATTAATGAAAAAAATGCTGAAATAATCAAATCCGTCATTAATGAAAAAAATGCTGAAATAAAACAAGTAAGGAAGAGCTAAGTTAGAATAAAACGAACATTTCTACTGTACTACCTTATCGCTGTTTGATGCCGAGTGTAGCCGGGTCCTCTTCCTCTGCTTCCACAAGCGGGCACTTAATTGAAAACCTTCGAAGCTGGAGTGTTTTCTTCCTGCATACATATCCGAATAGCTTTTAATACAAGCAAAGCTACCTTTAGAAGCAATTCAGTGTGTAAGCAGACAATTTTGTAATTTGATATATGAAATTAGTGCAACTTTAATTACTGTGATGATTGATTAGTATTACCACATTCACCAAACGTTAAACAATAACCTGATCAAATATGCTGAAGCTGGCATTAGCACATGGAGTAAGTTAATATATCATTCCCACCACGGCTGCGAAATCCGATTAAAACCCTAAACGCAGAGCATCACTTACTCATTACGTAATTGAGCATAACTCGCTAGGTTAGCTGAATAGGGGCACTAAGACAACAAACAGATATAACTTAAGTGCTTATATTCACTCACGCCAATAATTGAGCGGTCGGTCACGGCAGTTCAATTACAACAAATACCATTATTCACTTGTGGCGCTTATGTTCAGCTGATTGATCGTTGCAATTTGAAATAAGCAAATTAGCTTATACTGCATATATATGTAGTATGGTGAGGGTTAAGGTGAAAACAAAAACAGTTAATTGTATAGCTTTTAATAGTTATTTAGATCTAATTTAAATAAATGGTTTGAAACTAGTTCTACTATTGGTAAATCTCATAACGAAGCCCTAGCCTCAATTATTTTCGTAATTTAATTTTGTGTGTCACTCGCGTATAATATGCACTTATCTCAAACTTGAATTCTAATACTTTTTATATTTTAATAAAATTTAAATATCCATTGTAATAACCAAGAGTTTTTCAATGTTAGAGCAATTATTGTGACATACATGTACTATACCTTCTATAACATGACCTATTAAAACATGACATAAATTTTGTGAAAATAATTTGGTACGATATGCTTCTATTGGGAATATTGGGAAAATATCTTTGGTCGGCCATTTAATATGATAACACATTTCAAAGATATTGAAAGTTCAAACATAAGTTTTGTTATATTTTATACACATACTACAATATGTAATTTCTAAAGTAGTATGATCACTCATACGCCACGTGGAGCTCACAAAGATGTTTAATCAAATCTATCTATTTATATATAGCATCAAATAAATCATTACAATCATTAGGTTGTGCTTTATTAAATTTTTTTCTTTAAATTACTCGATTTGAAAACATTTATCTGTCTGAATAATTGATTACTTAAAGTTTTATTAAACCTAATTAAGTATTTTTTGTTTTGTGAAAGAGCACCACGAGAACGCATCAAAAGCCTTAACCATGTCAGTGTAGAGCTCGAATCCAAAGCTCCTACCATCATGTACCGATAGCTCCTTCATGCTCATATGTACGTTTGCAATAGTCTGAATACATATAGTTACAAGTGACATTTACTCGACTCCTTCCCTGGAGTAATGTTTATCGGTAAACCTTTGCCTAATGATTTAATAATTTTGGGAATTTAAATTAAATCACCCAACATTTAATACGATTAAAAATTTTTCTTTAGTGATTGTTTAGTACATATATCGAGAAGTAATTTAAATCTTTTATGGTATAATAAAGCTACTGACTTTTGCACTTTCAACATTTTATAAAGGCACTTAGCTTGTTAGCTCCCAATTAATAAATGTTTGTTATCAGTTTCCATTCAAAATGACTACTGTGATGAATCACATTACGAAACGTTTAAACAAATACATTTAAGTTTAACTATTTCATTAATTGTCATTGTTTTACATTTTTTATACCCCGAACAGGATATAATAAGTTTGTCACGAAGTTTGTAACACCCAGAAGGAAGCATCGGAGACCCTATAAAATATATATATATAAATGATCAGTATGTCGAGCTGAGTCGATCTGACTGTCTGTCTGTATATATACTAACTAGTCCCTCAGTTTTTAAGATATCGTTTTGAAATTTTGCAAACGTCATTTTCTCTTCAAGAAGCTGCTCTTTTGTCATAACTGCCGATATCGGACCACTATAACATATAGCTGCCGTACAAACTGACCGATCGGAATCAAGTTCTTGCATGGTAAACTTTCACATTTGAAAAGATATATTCATGAAATTTGGTATAGATTATTTTTTAAGCCAACAATGTAATCTCCGAAGAAATTGTTCAGATCGGATTACTACAGTATATAGCTGCCATACAAACTGAACACATAGTTACTAACAGAAATGCACATGTGAAGGGTATTTAGCTTCTGTGCAAACGAAGTTAAGGTTTTTTCTTGTTATATAGTAAGTGGTCTTTAACAATGCAACAAGTCCCTCCGTTAAAACATTTTTTTTGGTAAGGTTACAACCTGGCCATCTCTCGTTTCCAACTGATAAAAGTCAACCCGCCTGTACTTTCTTTCGTTTTTTTCGAAATATACAAACTATCAATATCCCTGTGAACCAAAGTTGCAGCAATGTTACGTTCTTCTTCTATACAACAAAGTCTTAACGGATAATTATATTTGGATATCTGCAAATGAGAAAACAGATTCAGAGCAACGACTTGTCGTGAACTTTATTTTCTGTATTTTATGCAGTTTACAGAGTCTCCGACATTTCTTTTTGTGAATGATGTACACTACATTCACATATATACGCATAATATGTATATTTTAATGCATTTATTTCATCGCTATCTACTGCCTGACAGGCTACCTAGTCATAGTCGCTTTACCTAAACTAATATGTATACTTTGACGACACCATTCGTTCCAGGTAAAGAATTGACAGTTAATGAGCAATTACTTTCAACAAGAAACCGATGCAGTTTCCGTTAATATATTTTCCTCTAAGTCTGGAAAATATGGCACACAAATATTTTGGCTTTTTGACGCAAAAATGCACTATCCACTTGCAGGCGCAGTATATTTGGGTCCACAGCCTTTTAAACAGCGGTCGCCTGGTATTACGCGCACGTCACGTCACTGTTGACAGTCATAACTTTGAAGTTGTTTGTATGACAACAACTGATGAGTCGACGATGGAACGATGAGCTGTATGAGATATACGACGATATTGACGTAGTTCAGCAAATTAAAAGACAGCGGCTACGCTGGCTAGGACATGTTGTCCAAATGGACGAAAACACTCCAGCTCTGAAAGTATTCAATGCAGTACCCGCCTGTTGAAGCAGAGGAAGAGGAAAAGCTCCACTCCGTCGGAAGGACCAATTGGAGAAGAACCTGAACATAAAATATATTATTTTTATACCAATTTGATAATTTAAATAAATTTCTCATAGAAAAATGCATTTTAATCCCAAAAATCGTAACAGAACGATTTTTCAAAGCGATACTTACATATACTTAAATATTTTAATCTACACTTTTTAAACTGCAAACTTCTGCATAGTACTGACTACCAGTAACAAAGTGAAGTCAAAGTTTTCCCTTTCACCCCTTTGCGGCGACGTAGTTCAACATAAGTTGAGTGGTTTATAGCACGCTAGCGGCTTCTTCTGAGTTGTGACTGACAGGTTTATATAACTTTTTAGTTTGGGATATGTTACGCACAAATACCCACACATTGTATGTAAGACTTTTGTTCTAAAAGAATTGAAATGGCGTGGGGTGGAGTGTTGATGACCGTCTTGGAGGTAGTTCGTCGTTAAAAGGTTCTTGACCCTTCTCGTAACGGAAGGTTTTTTTCAACAGATTGAGGGTTCTGACTCCTATGTTGCATCGAAAAAATCGCCGAAAAAATCGCCGTATGCACTTAATGTGCTTCAGAGCGACAATCGTATACTAAAAACTAATGATAATTTTGATGTGATGTCGCTAATAGTCACACTAACCTATAAAAAATGTTTGCGACGAATGGGCTTTCGCGAGAAATTTAAATTAAAGAGTCGTACTCCTTTTGTGCACCTTGTCCACATTATTTAAAATTCTTATATAGAAGATATAAAAAACGGATATTCTTATGTTTTTCTATATTCGAGAATATAAGATTTTTTTCTTAAATAAAAGAACTACATATATGGCGTGTTATATACTTGCAATTTAATTTCATTGATATTTAAAGTGATGTACGACGGTGGTAAGATTTAGTTTAAATCGGCAAGATAGTTTATTGCACAGTATCGCTTTATAGCAAAGTTATGAAGATGTTTCAAGGTATTGTGTACACCTAACCTTTATCAAAATCTGGGGCGACACTCGACCTTAGTTCTTACGTTATTGCTCAACTGCACGAATTTCGAAAAATCACCGATTTTTAAGATTAGCAGTTCATTAGGAAGGATATCAGACGCATACATATAAATATTTCCTAAAAATTCTTTGTTTTGTAAAAGTTATTGAAGGTTGAAATTTAGAGCACGATAAAATTGAAAAATTTTTTCTCATAAACTTCTAGAGATAAATCGGAGAAATTTTGTGAAATCAAAGAACACTGGTCGTGCTATATTACAGATCCTTTTCACGATCCATTTGTTTAAATAATAATATTTTACCTAATTTTTTGTTAAACAATTGGAAATTTTTAAATGTTCTTCACGCTAGAAAAAATTTAAAAGTGTGTGACACAACGCGGAAAATATTCACCTTTAATAATCTGCAAATTTTTGTTCATTCATACCATTCCAAAGATATTGAACTTTTTGTCTTCTACCTCTCTTAAAACGTATGGCACAACCTTCGTTGCGCAATGCGCTAATGCTTTTCTTGCGGCACAGATGTCGGGAGCTTACGAGCGCATGAACAGTTTTCTTTGACTAAACAAATTTTCATCGATTTATCTCCAGTAGTTTTTGAGAAAATAATTTTACAATTTTATCGTGCTCTATATTTCAACCTTTAATAACTTTAACAAAACAAATAATTTTTACGAAATATTTATACCATAGGGTATGCGTCTAGACCCTTTCTAATGAACTGCTAATTTTCAAAATCGGAGATTTTTCGAAATTTTCATGGACCACTTGACGTTGATATAATTAGTTGACCATAGATATAATTAGTAATTCTACTTTCTTGGATAAATGCAAATAATATTGTTGTGTCATGCGATTTTATAAACCTAAAAATATTTTTTAAGAAATAAATTTGTCGAAATAATTGAATAATATTTGAATACTTTATAAAATGTTTTACATCATGTAAAATACTTACAACTGTATAGTATACTTGTATAACCATTACCATCATCTACTACCTATGTATTAGAATAATCTATTACCATGAATTATTAGGATACTGAATTGAATTAGAACTACATACTTACCCCTTTGTCTGTATACATACTTACCACTAGTCTAAGCTGTTAGGTTGAGATTTAGGCTAACTAATGAACTAATGTAAGAAAGAATGCTATTGTTTTAAAGACTATACCCGCGAACGGATGTTTTTCATTTTCAATCGGAATTCTTAAAATCGACCAAGGCACAGGCAATTAGCTTTTAGTTGCGCATACTAGTGAGTCCAACGTTAAGAACTTCAATCTTAAAAAAGCTTAAGATTTTTTCAAATATAATTGTCCACATGACAAATTAAAACTCGAACATATAACGCACGTTCATTCACCAGCCAGATAAGGGTGCATGTTAATTCATGCTTGACTCTCACGTACATTACTTGCCTTACTTACCAACATTTTGCATTTTTAAGGGAGCAGTAGTGGTGTCTGACGGCCAATTGTCAGTTAGTCAGGTTTGTTAGCATAACGCTCAGACAAATAACCAAAAAGCTGCATGGTTTACATATTTCTACATATATTTAGATGTTCATGTTAATGCAAATGTGACCAACAATAGCTTAAAGTGGATACTTCGCCAGTCATCTGCTCATACTCTGAATAATGCGACAACTCAGTAAGGAGATGTACTCCTTGTACCATTTCGTACATATGTGTGTACACATCATGAAGTTATATAAATGTGACATAATACGGTCATAAATGCACTTGTGCCACTTTCGGTGACACCCAAGTCACAACGATAACACTTGAAAGTAGCAAAGTGCAGCAAAGGCAGATGTCCATGCTGTATTATACCTAAGTACATATTTATACTATATGGTACTAATGTTAGTGTCTACCGGTGATAGTAAGAAAACACCAAGCAGATATCTAAGCTCTTACAAATATAATATGTTAAGTATGTGCATTAGGGTATCTGTTATTTACCATTTTGATTTTTTTGCAAACGCCGTTTGAAGATTCAGTTTTTTCCGTTAAAAACTGCTACAAACTAAACTAGCTCTTTATTATACCCTGAACAGGGTATATTAAGTTTGTCACGATGTTTGTAACACCCAGAAAGAAGCGTCGGAGACCCTATAAAGTGTATATATAAATGATCAGTATGTTGAGCTGAGTCGATTTAGCCATGTCCGTCTGTCTGTCTGTCCGTCTGTCCGTCCGTCAGTCTGTATATATACGAACTAGTCCTTCAGTTTTTAAGATATCGTTTTGAAATTTTGCAAACGTCATTTTCTCTTCAAGAAGCTGCTCACTTGTCAGAACGGCCGATATCGGACCACTATAACATATAGCTGCCATATAAACTGAACGATCGGAATCAAGTTCTTGTATGGAAAACTTTCACATTTGACAATGTATCTTCACCAAATTTGGTATAGATTATTTTCTCAGGCAACAATGTAATCTCCGAAAAAATTGTTCAGATCGGATTACTATAGCATATAGCTTCCATACAAACTGAACACATAGTTACTAAAAGAAATGCACCTGTGAAGGGTATATTAGCTTCGGTGAAGCCGAAGTTAACCTTTTTTCTTGTTTTTAATTTAAACCGTGCCGAAGTGGTTTTACTTTTCCTATATATTTAGAATAAAAATTGTTTGGCTCTAAAAAAAAAATAAATTTACATCTTTGAAAAGATGACAAAATTTCCCAACTACGGAAATGGATACAGTACACCATGTCGTATGAGCAACACAAAATATATAGGCCACATATGTATGTATGTATGAATGCACAGTACGTTTGATGAATAACTTTAACTGTGTATAACTTTTCAAAGAAAATTATTTGTAATTAAAGGACCTCAAAATTTACACATCAACTCCTTTCAAAATTCGCAACTCACAACTTTAACCAGCATTTTATACAGATTTGCTGGTTTTATTTACGTATAATTGGAAGTATTATTGCTCCATATGTCCTATGTATGTATTCATCAAGACCCTGTTTTTAAAACATATGTGTACTGACAAAACTTAAATTAAACCTATTGAAATGCTCATGCTTGTGTATTTCCTTCTCTAAAATAATTGTAATTGCAAGCTTATTTACAATTTTAAGACCTTAATCAAATAAATTGTCAAAAGTAATGAATTGACGCAAATTCTAAAATTGTACGACACATGTCTACTCACGTATTATAGAAATCCCAAGGAGCAATGTTCGTAAATTGGCAGAACTTAATGAATGTAAAATATGTGTATATATATATTAGCGGTTTTTTGTGGAAAGTAAAAAGTTTGTTCAATGTATTGATCATTGCTTTTAACATATTTTGTCACCCTTTTTGGCAATTTTTGAATACCATGACAATAGAAATGTTCGTCTTTTGCCGCAAACCAATCAGACACCTAATTTTTGACTTCTGCGTGAGACGCAGCTTAGCCTAAGCATGCCCCATCGATGAAAACAAATGGTATTCGGAAGGGGCCAAGTCTAGTTAGTACGGCAGAAGCTCCCAGCCAAGTGCTTCGATTTTATCCTGAACCGATTTTGCTTTGTTTACAGGTGCAATGTTAGGTCAAGAAATTACTTTTCGTGTCCTCTGACACATTTTGGTCATTCTTCGATCGATACTTGGCTCAAGTTGATCATTTGTCGTCTGTAGCGATTATTATTAGCACCAGGATTTAGAAGCTCATGATGTACCATACTCTTTTTATCCCACTAAACACAGAATATTGCCTACTTACCGAACCGATTTGTCGACTGATCTTCGCAGTCAATGTAGGTGATTTATCTCATGATTTTCTTCGTTTAGGATTCTTAAAATAAATAATTTTTTCATCGCCAGCTTTTGACTCAAAGTATCATCTTCTTTCGAATAATATTGACTGCAGACTCCAATTGATGAGGTATAGCATTGAAGAGTGAATTCATAAATAAATCTAATAAACTTTTTCGGATAGGTTAGGTTTGGTTGGGTTATACAGGGCGGATACCACGAGACCTTTTAGCCGTTAGTAATGCCAGATGAAGGTTCAGTTTAAGTAGAGCTGAAGTATTCGTCATGGAGTACATTAACACTTTTTGTGAACTTTAAAACGTCTTAATATATAATTTTGATACTTCATTTAGTCCCTTGAATTGCAAAGCCCCTTGATAACTAGGAAGCGTGCGAGTTAATCCTGCAAATTGTTATGGTTTAGTTAACTTTAAATTAATGTCAAAGTAAAATATTTGAATAGTTAAAAAAATAAATAATATCTAAAATATACTACTACTAGCAATGTTAATTCATATGCTTTACTTTACTTACTTTTTTACTTCCTCAGCCTTTGCCAAATATTAAAATACTACCGCAGAATAAGCTTATGTTTTGTCAAAGCAAAACACACCAAAACAGAGAATCTGTCAACAAACCTTTGCTGAACTGGAATCTAATTACACAAATAATGGCTGGAAGTCATTGTTTTGGATGGCTCAAGTCCACCGATTCCGCTACGTTAGACAGGTTCATCACTGCCACTTTTAAGAAATTGTTTGCAATTGGCTTCTTCCCTCAATAATGAGCTCTGTATTTAGCGCTGAAGGATCTGCCGTCCTTCATGTACAGTTAATTACATAAAAAAGACTAAAGTAAAGTTCCTCATCTGTACTTGGACAGCAAATCATGTGTGTCTGCAATAACGTCCCCTTCCAACCGCAATCCCATAGCCAGAAGTTATATCGGGGACATGATTAATTGGGTGCCCTCAGAGAGTCAAGTAATGGATCCTAGCCATGCTGGTTTTACAGAGCAGCCACTTTGCAGACCTCAACTGCGAAAAATGTAGCCAGGACTCCTGCCTTAACATACTACGTCTCATCCAAGCAAGACATTTCTTACCTGTATTAAGCACAAAGAGGCATCAAAAAAATGCAAGCGAATGGAAAGCTGATTTAGCTTATCACCACGCGGTCATAAACCCAGCCAGAAATCGTATAATCTACTCGTCAACAGTTCCAACTAGCGCAATGAAGACATATACTCGATTAAGGATTGGACACACTATCATAACACACGCCCACTTACTATCGGGTAAAAGCCCATCCATTTGGCTCCCCTTTGCCATGACACCGCTACTATCAAACACTTATTCACACTCTGTCCGATGCTTCACCCAACAGCCCACAACTCTGGCAACATTGATCTCATAAAACTACTAAGTGAACCTTCAGAAAAAAACGTGATGATTGTATATAAATTCTTAAAAACCAACGATTTGTTAAAATATATTTAAGAAACTTACATCTTTACTAACCCTTAGCAAATATAATTTTTCTCCTAGTTATAATTACAAGACGGCTGAAGGCCTCATAGCCAGTGCTGCGTTTATGTATTTATATAATAAAACTCTTTTTGTTTTATGAATTATTATAAATAAATAAATAAAATAAAATATTTTTGACAGAAAAAAAAGTTGTTATGACAGCGTTAGAAATATTTACAAAATACGAAATAACAAAAAACGTAAGTAACGGAGCAGTAAAAGACGTAAGAAGACCTTTAAGAGATATTACATTTCTCTTCGGAGTACGAAAATTAATAGTTATTGATAATGAGACATATTTAAATTCAGCCTCGTTAAAATTTATGATGACAGACAAGTTAAGGATGTACGTTTACACCATTTCTCCATACAAAAGGCAAGTTAATGGACAAGTGGAAAGGATCGACACCACGTTAATTGGCGGAAGTACAAATACTTGTTCATTCAAACTCTCAACTTATAACAGTAGAAAAAAGAACAATTAGCCTACAAAGAGAAATGAAATGAAGTTGTCATAGGAAGAATTGAATCTTTCTTCCTCTTGTCCTCAAGGAGACAAGCTTTCGTCATCACATGATGAGAATACAGAGAAAGTTTTAACTGAAAATGTTAGCGAAAATCTTCTCAGAACCCGCCTATTAATAACTCTAAGTCTGTTACAAAAAAATTTTGTTGTAATACCAATTTTCATTTCAAGATTTACTAAGGATCCTACAGTTGATGACATAAAGTGTTACAAAATAAAAACGGACAACACTGACATCTGAAAATTTAACTTCAGGAATATTTCGTCTCTTAAGATCGACATATCCGCTAATAATTTTCCATTGGTTCTTGACAGGTCATGGCCATCTGGTGTCTTTGTGAGTAAGTTCGAGCATAAACGTGATAAACCCACTTTCTTCTTCTTCTTAATTGGCGTAGACACCGCTTACGCGATTATAGCCGAGTTAACAACAGCGCGCCAGTCGTTTCTCCTTTTCGCTACGTGGCGCCAATTGGATATTCCAAGCGTAGCCAGGTCCTTCTCCACTTGGTCCTTCCAACGGAGTGGAGGTCTTCCTCTTCCTCTGCTTCCCCCGGCGGGTACAGCGTCGAATACTATTTCCAGAGCTGGAGTGTTTTCGTCCATCCGGACAACATGACCTAGCCAGCGTAGCCGCTGTCTTTTAATTCGCTGAACTATGTCGATGTCGTCGTATATCTCGTACAGCTCATCGTTCCATCGAATGCGGTATTCGCCGTGGCTAACGCGCAAAGGACCATAAATCTTTCGCAGAACTTTTCTCTCGAAAACTCGCAACGTCGACTCATCCGTTGTTGACATCGTCCAGAGCCTCTGCACCATACAGCAGGACGGGAATTATGAGTGACTTATAGAGTTTGGTTTTTGTTTGTCGAGAGAGGACTTTGCTTTTCAATTGCCTACTCAGTCCGAAGTAGCACCTGTTGGCAAGAGTTATCCTGCGTTGGATTTCTAGGCTGACATTGTTGGTGGTGTTTACGCTGGTTCCAAGATAGACGAAATTATCTGCGACTTCAAAGTTATGACTGTCAACAGTGACGTGGGAGCTAAGTCGGGAGTGCGACGACTGTTTGTTTGATGACAGGAGATATTTCGTCTTGCCCTCGTTCACTGCCAGACCCATTTTCTGTGCTTCCTTGTCCAGCCTGGAGAAAGCAGAACTAACGGCGCGGGTGTTGAGGCCGATGATATCAATATCATCGGCATACGCCAACAGCTGTACACTCTTATAGAAGATGGTACCTTCTCTATTTAGTTCTGCGGCTCGAACTATTTTCTCCAAAAGCAGGTTGAAAAAGTCGCACGATAGGGAATCGCCTTGTCTGAAACCTCGTTTGGTATCGAACGGCTCGGAAAGGTCCTTCCCGATCCTGACGGAGCTTTTCGTGTTACTCAACGTCAGTTTACACAGCCGTATAAGTTTTGCGGGGATACCAAATTCAGACATCGCGGCGTAGAGGCAGCTCCTTCTCGTGCTGTCGAAAGCAGCTTTGAAATCGACGAAGAGGTGGTGTGTGTCGATTCTCCTTTGCACGGGTCTTTTTCAAGATTTGGCGCATGGTGAATATCTGGTCGGTTGTTGATTTTCCAGGTCTGAAGCCACACTGATAAGGTCCAATCAGTTTGTTGACGGTGGGCTTTAATCTTTCACGACAATACGCTCGATAGAACCTTATATGCGATGTTGAGAGGCTAATCCCACGGTAGTTGGCGCAGATTGTGGGGTCTCCTTTTTTTATGGATTGGGCATAGCACACTTAACAATTCCAATCGTTGGGCATGCTTTCGTCCGACCATATTTTACAAAAGAAGCTGATGCATGCTCCTTATCAGTTCTTCGCCGCCGTGTTTGAGATAATAGCTCGTCCGGCAATCCGTCGGCCCCTGCCGCTTTGTTGTTCTTCAGGCGGGCAATTGCTATTCGAACTTCTTCATCATCGGTAATGGAACGTCTGCTCCATCGTCATCGATTGGGGAATCGGGTTCTCCTTCTCCTGGTGTTGTGCGTTCACTGCCATTCAGCAGGCTGGAGAAGTGTTCCCTCCATAATTTAAGTATGCTCTGGGCATCAGTGACTAGATCACCTTTGGGGGTTCTACAGGAATACGCTCCGGTCTTGAAACCTTCCGTAAGCCGCCGCATTTTTTCGTAGAATTTTCGAGCATTACCCCTGTTTCGGCCAGCTTATCAAGCTCTTCGTACTCACGCATTTCAGCCTCTTTCTTCTTCTGTCTGCAGATGCGTCTCGCTTCCCTCTTCAACTCTCAGGGCATCTATCCCATCCCGCACGTGTAGTGGTCGATCGTAACGTTGCGAGGTAGGCAGCCTGTTTTCTCTCCGCTGCGACACGGCACTCCTCGTCGTACCAGCTGTTCTTTTGCACTTTCCGAAAACCAATGGTTTCGGTTGCAGCTGTACGTAAGGAGTTTGAAATGCCGTCCCACAGTCCCTTATACCGAGTTGTTGACGAGTGCTCTCAGAGAGCAGGAGTGCAAGCCGAGTAGAGAATCGTTCGGCTGTCTTTTGTGATTGCAGCTTCTCGACGTCGAACCTTCCTTGTGTTTGGTGGCGCGCGTTTTTTGCTGCACAGAGGCGGGTGCGAATCTTAGCTGCAACAAGATAGTGGTACGAGTCGATGTTAGGACCTCGGAGCGCACGCACATCTAAAACACTGGAGACGTGTCTTCCGTCTATCACAACATGATCGATCTGGTTGGTAGGTTTTCTATCCGGAGACAGCCAGGTAGCTTGATGAATCTTCTTATGCTGGAATCTAGTACTACAGATAACCATATTTCGGGCCCCGGCGAAGTCAATCAGCCTCAACCCATTTGGGGATGTTTCGTCGTGGAGGCTGAATTTACCGACCGTAGTGCCAAATATACCTTCTTTGCCCACCCTGGCGTTAAAGTCGCCAAGCACGATTTTGACATCGTGGCGGGGGCAGCTCTCATAAGCGCGCTCCAAGCGCTCATAGAAGGCATCTTTGGTCACATCGTCCTTCTCTTCCGTCGGGGCGTGGGCGCAAATCAGCGATATGTTGAAGAACCTCGCTTTGATGCGGATTGTGGCTAGACGTTCATTCACCGCAGTGAATGATAGTACTCGGCGACGGAGTCTCTCTCCCACCACGAATCCTACACCAAACTTGCGCTCCTTTATATGGCCACTGTAGTAAATGTCACAAGGACCTACTCGTCTCTGTCCTTGTCCCGTCCATCGCATTTCTTGGACGGCGGTGATGTCAGCCTTTGTCTTTACGAGGACATCAACCAGCTGGGCAGCAGCACCTTCCCAATTAAGGGACCGGACATTCCAGGTGCATGCCCTCAATTCGTAGTCCTTATTTCGTTTGCCATGGTCGTCATCAAAAGGGGGGTCTCTCATCCGAGGCTGGTTGTAGCTCTTCACTGGGGGTGTTTTTTACGTGGCGGGTCCCAAACCCAGCGCACAACCCTCCGAGGCTGGTTAAGCTCTTCACTGGGGGTGTTTTTTTACGTGGCAGGGGATGTTTCGCCTTCTCACTTTAGCTCGCCTTCAAACGGATGTTCTTAGGCTACCCAGAGTATGCATATGTGTAATTGTTCCATGGAAGCCCGAGTCAGTGCTATAATTGAAATATTCCTCGCACAATTATTATTATTTTCGCGCCATTCACGCGCCTTATTCTTTCAGCAGTGAAACTGATGCATAACATTGATACACTTTCGCGCTGTGGGCGTGAATAGACCTGCCCGCATTTTATATACATATGAGTGCATATGAACATGCATTCACTTAGTTTTCTTGTTTATGAGTTGTGGCTTTTTTGAAAATGTTTCTAATCTCGGGGCTTTATGTGATATCCAATACTTAAAAATATTTTTGGCGGCCCAAAGCGAAGGATAACGATAAAGTTTTTAGTGTTTTCAAAGAGCATAACCAGAGTGTACAAAATATTTTCTAGCCCCTATTTGTAGAGTACACCAATTTATATAATTTCGCTACAATTTTATACCGCTATTTTCGATTAACAAAAACACCAGTTACGCTGATACTACGACAGCGGTTGTCTATATTGTAAATTGCCTTGTTCTGAAATTTGATTTTTTAGAGTTTTCTCGGTTGTTTTAACTCCATTTAAGGACATTGCTTTATGAATATATATGTGGCGAAGGAAAGGCAAGCTAACTTAAAATAAAAGAAGAAAAGCACACAACGCATGCCTCCAAAGTAAACAGGACTTTTTGAATCCAGCGCCCCCTGGTGGCACCACCTATATGTCGACTGGTGCGTTAGAATCTGCTGTCTTCGACAGTGAGAATTTCGTCACATTTCATTGATTGGAAGTGAAGTTATTGCGTTTTAAGTGTCAGTATGTTTGTGTTATCGGTGCGAAAATGAGCTTCGAAAATAGAGCCAACATTGCATCGAAACTCTGAGTGAATTCATCAAAAATCAGCAGAAATCACAATTGAAATACATGGAAACATCGATTTATAGCATTTTGACCGAAAATTTAGACTTACGAAATGTGTGTGCACGGTTTGTTCCGCACAAATTGACTGACGGCTAAAAATTGCTCAGAATCCGACATTCGAGGGACATCATAAAAGAGCTCAAAAAGAAAAAAAGCTTCCTTTAAAATATTGTGACTTGTGACGAAACATGATGTTTTCAATATGATCTCGAAACGAAACGCCAGAGTGCTGAATGGATCGCACCGGACGTTCCGAAACCCAAAAAATCGCACACGGAGAAGTCAAAAGGGAAGACAATGCTAATTTGTTTTTATGATTCCAAGGGTATTGTCCACAAAGAACTTGTTCCACCTAGCCAAAACGTTAATGCGGTATTCTACCTTGGAGTATTGAAGCGTTTGGTGCGCCGCATTAGACGTATTCGGCGCGAATATCGCTAAGATGAAAGTTGGCATTTGTTGCACGATAATGCGACGTGTCATCGGTCGACGCTTGTGACCGAGTATTTGACAAAAATCACGTTTTAACCATTAACCGCTCCCCGTATTCACCTGATGTGGCACCGTGCGACTTTTTTATTTTCGGAAAAATGCATTTGCCCATGAAAGGAAAGCGTTATGCAGACGTAGAGGCCATTCAAAAGGCTTGCACCGGCCATACCGGCCAATGAGCTAAAACACTCGTTCGACATGCTTTTGCACCGTACAAAAAGCTGTATTGAAGCAGAAGGAGACTATTTTGAATAAAATAAATTGATTTTGCCGAAAAACCATTTGTCCTGATTTTTTTTTAAGTCCGGTTTACTTTGAAACGCATGTTTATACCATAGTGGTTTGGTGTGCACAATGCTTTCGGATATGGCATTATTTCAATAACACATGGCAATTTCATGAAAATATGTCAACTGAGAAAGTTTTCCATGCAATCACTTGATCCAGCTTCTTGAAATTGAAGGACTAGCTTGTGTATATACAGACAGACGGCCATTGCTAAATTGACTTTGGCGTTATGCTGATCATTTTAATATACTATATATAACGAAAAAGAGGTTAATCGTAACATACTTTCAGGTATTGACAAAACTTTATATAAAATAAAAAATATTGCAAAATCGGTATACATAAATGGAAGTCGTGCTATTTACAATACTTACAAGTCAAGAACGGCTGCCCTGATTTCGCTTAAAATTGGTGGTGATGTAGCTAAGAACCAGGGGACGGACATAAGTTACTTTTTACTTTTTTTATAGTTAGTAAATACAAAAATTTTATTTCGAATCATGAGCATTTGAAAAAAATTCATGTTTGTAAGAATAATATGAATGTTTCATTACTTCAAAAACAAAAAGACATACCTGTAGCTACTGCAAAAGTACGGCATTTTTCGTATACATAGATTTTACTGATTGTTGCTACTGTACAAGGCGGCGTTTTAGGACGCAGCATGTGGAACCGGCAATACATCTTTAATATTGCAATAGAAATGGCACTCGCAGTCGCATTGCAAAGGCCTTGCGCCTACTTTGCTAGGTTATGGGCGAACGACGCATAAGCATTCTTAACAAATCAACAAAGCAACATTTAACATAAAAAATAGCAGAATAGCTACAGTGTTGATAAAAAGTTCAATTATAATTTGAGATGAGTGCATAATAGCTCACAAATATTTTCGAAGCTCAGAACAATGTAAAATGTATACGGCAACTTCGATGGTATTGTCTTGCCGCTGTCTGCGATTGAATAGCTCGGCCATTCTACTGATTTCGCGATTTTCTTAATGTTGAAATCAACTAATCGGTTGGAAAATTTTTTTTTGAAAAAATGGGTGTGGCCTCGCCCTCTAATAAGTTTAATGTGTATTTACCCTAAACACCTTAACTTGCAACAACAAAATTTTCTGGAAACAAATCTTACAAAAACTTCTACCGACAGTGTGAAAATGGATGAAATCGGAGGATAACTCCTCTTATTTCCCATATAACGTTACTGTTAAGAACTACTAAAAGCGTAATAAATCAATAACTAAATACGCAAGAATCATTAAATTTTACTACCGAGATGAAATGAGAGAGCTTTATGGGAGCCGGTGTGAAAATTGGACAATGGGCGAGGCGCCACCCACTTTTTGGTGAAGTCCCATACCTCGATACCCGGCTGACCGATGTTGTCAAAATTTAGTACTTGGCTTTCCTCTTACATTCTTAAGCCGGATTGTAAAAATGGACGAAATTGTACAACAATCACATCTACTTCCAATATAGCACAATATTAAATTCCGCTTGATTCGTTCTGTTTCCAGTACACAAATGTAGAATAACTTTACACAAAGAATGCCTTTAGTATATGCCACCTTATGATCAGATCAATTTTCCAAATCCAACAAAAACTGTTCAAGCATCTAGGTACCGAATATTTGGACCCCGGTACTTATGACTGACTTTTGATTGACAGTGTCGGTCAATGTGTGATAAATATAATTGAAATTAAAGGATAATCCTTCCCTTACATTGCTATGTCTGTGTGCCAAAAATGGGTTGAATTGAACCAATACTTCCCTTAACACCCATACTGCTAACATTAATATTTTCGAAGTTCCATCTGCTTTTTACCGCATATATCGGCCAATAAGCCAATATTCTTAATGAAAATGAGAGAGCGTGTTTTACTCATAACACTGTGTCTCTGTGCACTTACATAAGTAATATCCGAATTTTTGAGTTATTTAGTATGTGGTGTTGGGCAAAATAGATAAAATCGGTTCGACACTACACAAACTCATACAAGTATATATAGTTATAATGATTTTCGTTTTTTAACAAACATTTTGTGTTCGTCAGTATATGAGTTATACGGGTCAAAAGTAATCCTCCTATCAGAAGATGCTATTAATTTTGCAATTGATCTCTAATGTCAGTTCTGTTTTGATATTCGTATAGTAAACACATGGGAAATACACGTAAATAAACAATGGTACGCCACACTGCTCCAGAACGCGGGTTATTGGTGACTATTTATTTGACCAATAATCGGTCGGTGACTTTGGCACAACGTGAATTTCGTCGCAGATTTCCTGGCCGTCCGACGCCTACTGGTGAAACACTGCGACGCTTAGCCGCTCGCCTCGAAGAGACTGGCATAACACGATAGGCGTGGCAGACGTGGCAGACCCCGGAGTAGCCGTTCTGCAGAGAATATTGCTGCTGTTGCCGAGGATGTCATGGAAGCGCCGTCGATATCGACCAGACGACGTGCCACGCAAATGGGTATCAGTCGACGGTGTTTACAGTGAATTTTGATACAAGATTTGAAGGTGTTTCCGTACAAAGTCCACACGTGCATCAGCTGTTAGGTGCTGACCGCTAATCGCGTCTAACATACGCTCAAGCCATCCTTAATCACCACCAAGAGGAAGATAGATTTCATCAAATCGATTGACGCGGATACTTGACGTGATCAATAATGTTGTGTAAAAGTTCACTCAATTGCATGTTCTATGCTTAAATTATTTAAATATTCAAATCATTACTGTAGCGTACATATCATTTAAAATTTCAGCTCGTTTGGTTTGTACGAAGTGGTATAATGAAATTACACAGAAATTAGTGTAACGTATACGCCATGGAGCACAGACGCTGTACTGATAATGGCAGCACTAACGTTTTTATATCTGATGCACGTACGGCAGTTGCATAGCAATGCCTTCTCTGAATTGGGTACAAGACCAGACGCTTTCCAATGATTAATGCTAATTTCGCCATTTAATTAAGGCATGTTGCAGCTAATTTCTGAGATTCTCGTTAAGCAGATGTAACAAATTTTAGTTGTAATAAAATCAGTGTAGCCTTTGAAGTTTTTGAACTAAAGTTGCAAAAACTTTAGAATATAGACAAATAAAGAAACATAAGTTTAATAATTTGTAAAAGCTTTTAAATATTTGAATTAATTTGGCAAACATTAAATTGCCCCAATTAACGCATATAACATACCACAATTATTTCATAAGTCATAATTTTGTACACACTCTCCCATACATACTTTCTTTTTTTTTTGTAAGGGGTCATTAAAAATTAGTAAAATGAAGAAAGTTCGAAGATGAAAGTATATTTTTTTTATTATTATTTTTTGTAAATTTTGTAAAATAGCCTTTACAATATATTTAATTTTCTCTACTTCAGAAAAATAATTTTTCAGTACGAGCTTCCCGGTAAACAATTACGTCGAATTTATTTTGTTAACTTAAATTATCTGGGCAGTTACGATATAAGTTTTTTTTTTAAAACATCTTATTTATATATTGTTGTTATTCAGTGCGGATTGTAGTTCGTTAGTTAAATCAATTTTTCGGACTGGAGCTATGTTTAACCGTAACGATAACTGATCTGCGTCTGAAATCCAATAGATTTGCAGGAATTGTGGACTTTGGCCTGATGATGGTAGAAGGCTACCTAACAGGTGAGACACTTATCACTCTATTTTAAAAGTAGGCATAAAATGACCTTCCCTTATTTCTGTCGCACCAAACGACTTCATTTGAAAAAGGTACCTACGTATGCTGTTTAAAAAATGAACAGAATGTGACTATTTGTCAATAAATTTTTAATTTACTGTGGCAGCTCCTGAATATTGGGAAGATTGACTTTTTTAGAACAGCACATACCACTTGGTTCATCGGCCCATTTTTGGTAGAACAATTTGGACGAAAGGCTGTTGAGCATTAGGGTGGGTCGATTCCGGACTTTTTTCGATTCGGGAAGTTGCCTTAGTACTTCCTGATTCCAATGCAACTTTTTGTTTTGAGATCGGATTGCATCTTCAACCCCAACTCCGGCCTTGAAATTTCGGAAATTCGCCTAAAATCGTGAAATTGTCTACCTGAAATACGCATCTCATGGCGAAATGTATAAAACAAAAGTTATTTGTCACGTCATTTGCTACCGAAATGGAATGTGATCATGGCCGTAGGACGAACCGTTCCCCAGATACGAGCGAAAATGCGGCGCATCACAGCATTACTGCGTTGTAGCTAAAGTTGTAAAAATTATTACCTCGATAACAATACACATACACAGTAATTGTTGCTTTGGCCTTTGCTATTTGATTTTTTTAACATATTAAAAGGAATGATTGCAATTACCTATTAACTATATATCTAATATCTCTATCACCTTTACTCGAACTCAGTGCATACCAGTTTTACATATATAATATAAACATTTCCTCAGTATTTTCTTTTATCTTTGAAATATTTGCTGTCCTTCTGTCAGTACACTTGGATGTGTAGCAATTTTCCCCACACCATACATATTGTTGTATAAATTACGCCCTTAGTTCGAAATGAGAACATTGCTTACTTTGGACACATGCTTTTTTTGTTGCCGGGTTATTAAATTAAAACGAAAATACTGAATTTAGCCGCGCTGCACGCTGAAATTCCTAAACAGTCTAAGAATCTTTGCAGTAGTAACGTTATACGTATTAAAAATTTCTTCGAATTTAATCATATAATACCAAAGTATATTAGTATACTATTTGCATACTATTAGTTTTGTTCACCGAAAGCTTGTTTTTAGCATCGAAAACTAATCGAGATAACTATAGAACTATATAATATTTCACATGATAGGGTTGTAAACGAATTAGTCTTCATATCTTATTTATAGAATTTGAAAAGGCCTTTGTGCACATGATTCGTGAAATCGATAACGATAAGCTTATTTCAGTACCAAGCCAAAAGCGCCCAAGCCTCTTACAATATATTCGATACTGGTTAGAAAAGTTTTGTTGCTTTTCGATACTGTCAGGAGATCGTAGTATATACAATTCCTTGTTCAGATAAATACAATGTTTGAAGTCGGAAAGTGAAAGTACGAAAATAATGAATGGGATAAGCTGAAATTGCAGATAAAACAAACAATGCGAGAAACGACCGTATAAATAAACTTATGTATATTCTATAACTATTCTATATTACTATTTCATTGTATACTTCTGACTGAAGACAAACCTGTACATGATGTATATTGAAAAGGATCTGTTATATATAGGGTGCAAAAGGGAAACCTTTTATGTGAGGGCATCACATAAAGCTTATACCTTCCTATATAGCTAAAATAACATTCTTTTATTAGTGGCTTATCAATAATATTGGTAATGTTATTGTATGGACCAAAGTTTAATCGCCTTATACTATAATACTTGAAAATGCCTCAAACGCTTCATCATATAAAGGACATAAACTGCATTCCTTTTATAATGTTAAGATAAAGAAATCCATGTGTTGCAAACTGGAGTGCACAACTTATCGCTAACTAGAACATTTTCGATAATATACGTTTTGATATACGAGTTTTTGGTAACGGTAACTTGGAATTGCTATTGTATGAAACATTTTCGCGTGATTAATTCTGACAAACTTTCGACGTAAATTAACTCGACATCAGTACATTGATGAACTTAATTCAATTAGGCGATGAAGTTCCATCAAGGAACGGACTTTATCGATGGTGTGGTGAGTCCAATTAAGGTCATAGATCACTCTAAGGCGAATTGAGTACAGCTCGTCCAAAATTAGTTTTTATTTAGAAACTATTGATGTTATGCGCAAATTGATATGCTACATATAAGCATTAGTGAGACCAGCACACATTCAGTATTGCATGGACATTTTCTGTAAAAAAATAGCTCAAAACAAGATACTCACGTTTTATTTTTTTTTGGAAGAACAAGACACGTCTCAATCATACCACTAAGGAAATGGAGAATATTCTTAGTAGTACGCAACCATTCGCTGGCCATTTATCTTTAAAGAAATCAGAAAAACCAACCCCTGACTACGGATCACTCTTCACCACGACATTGTGAGCTTTTACACAACGACTGAAATAACTGCACTCAAAACATCGAATGATGATTTAACCGCCGCATAGTCCTGACTTCGCACCGAATTACTTATTTTTTTACAAAACGTAATTATCTGTATGTGTAAAAAATGTGTGAACTACATATAATAGCATGTTACGTATACGCCTCAGCATTACCAACAAAAAACTTTTAAATTTATGGTCGTTGGAGAGTAATGCCAACATTGCTCCGCCCTTGATTAATATTTTAGCGCATGAAAGCAATGTACTTTGATTTAAAGTTAAACCCACCCACGATTTCCGTTGTCCAATTGTTGGGAAATTTCTGTTAAGCGAAAGGAGGAAAATCTAAAGCGGAAAAGTTTTATTTACAAAATTTATATATTTTCTTGCAGGATGGAGTCATGTGAAGAAGTTCACACAAGGGAGGAAAGTTGTCTGAAGCTCACGACTTCCGGTCTTTACCAAGTATCTTCTAGGTAGCTAAAGAACATCCGCTTAAAGCGAGCTAAAGTAAGAAGGTGAAACATCCCCTTTACAGGGTTATGCGCCAGGTCTAAGACCCGCCACGTAAAAAACACCCCCAATGAAAAGGAACAGAAATCCTCTGAAGAGAAAGCCCCTTTTTTATGATGATCGTGGCAAACGAATTAAGGATAACGATTTAAGAGCATGGATCTAGAATGTCCAGTATCTTAATTGGGAAGCCCAGCTAGTTAATGTCCTCTTCAGAGTGAAGGCTGACATCTCCACCGTCCAAAAAATGCAATGGACGGGACAAAGACTGAGGCGAGAAAGTCCTTGTGGCATTCACTGCAGTGGCCATATAAAGGAGCGCAAGTTTGGTGTCGGATTCGTGATGGGAGAGAGACTCCATCGCTGAGTACTATCATTGATATCCTCAAATGGGTTGAGGCTGATCTATTTCGCCGAGACCCGAAATAGGGCAAATACCTGGCTGCCTCCGGATCGAAAAGCCAACCACTATAAAAATCATCCGTCGTGATGGTCATAAGAACCTTCGTCAATTCAGCTTTTTATGCTCAATTGAGTCAAAACGGTGTCCTCGGAGTGGTAATGTGAATTTGCTGAATATCCAGAAGTTACACGAAGGTAAATCAGGCGAATGCGGTAGTTTCGGCACGATATTAGTTAAAAAGATGTCGAAATGATCACGAATAACGAAAGCAGTATGAGAAGGTGCATTATCACATTTTTTTATTCAATAAATTCGGACATAGAAAAAATCGAAAAATTTACTTTTAGAGCCTCACAAAACGACGCGTATCTCAAATATTAATGAATATTTAGAAAAAAAAAACGATTCGAAGAACAAGCGAAGTATAAATTAAAAACTCACCCGCGCCAATAGCCATGAGATAAGTCTCCTTAATATCGCATATAAAGCTCTATCGAGCGCATTGTGTGAAAGGTTAAAGCGATTCGTAAACAAACTGATTGTACATTATCACTATGGCTTTAGTTTTTGAAAATCAACCAACCAAATATTCACCAAAAGCCATAACTTGGAAAAGAGCCATGAAAAGAGAATCGACACACACCACCTCTTTGTCGATTTCAACCTGCTTTCGACAGCACGAAAAAGAGCTGCCTTTATGCCGCGATGTCTAAATTTGGTGTCCCCGCAAAACTTACACGGCTGTATAAACTGACGTTGAGCAATCCCAAAAGCTCCGTCGGGATCGGATAGGACATCTCCTAGCCGTTCGATACCAAACGAGGTTTCAGACAAGGCGA
This sequence comes from Bactrocera tryoni, assembly GCF_016617805.1. Taxonomy (NCBI): domain Eukaryota; kingdom Metazoa; phylum Arthropoda; class Insecta; order Diptera; family Tephritidae; genus Bactrocera; species Bactrocera tryoni. The sequence goes on from NC_052503.1 coordinate 45,580,054, forward strand.
CTCCCGTCCTTGTGGGTGGCATGAATTTTCGATATAAGGATGAGCTGTATGATAACATAGTTCAGCGAATTACAAGAAAACGGCTGGGCTGGCTAGGTCATATCGTAGGTATGGACGAAAACACTTCAGCTCTGAAAGTATTTGATGTAATAGCATCCGGGGGAAGCAGAGGAAGAGAAATGCCTCGACTCCGTTGAAAAGAGCAGGCGAAGGAGGACCTAGCTTCGCTTGGCATTTCCAATTAGCCCCACAATGCGAAAAGAAGTAACAACTGTTAACTCGGCTATAATCACGTAAGCGGTGTCTAATATTCATTGAATGTGTAAAGGAATATTTGCTGGTAATTCAGTGCGGGTATTATGTTTTAGATTGTATAAGAATTATCTATTTAAATTGTTTCTTGCGATAAATTATTTTACCAAGACTTCTTCTTGTGGAACATTTATACTAAACCTGTAGAAAGAAGAGGAGATAATAATAGTTACATAAATTGAAAATCTTTTAAGCTGAGCAAAAGAAATATCAGCCGTACAATAAATACTCATTTCTAAACTCATCTCTAAGCTTACCTACTTAGAGAAATATGTTTTCATACAATGTCTCAGAGATGATATCATGTTCCAAAAAATTTAAATTTAAGTGATTAGATTACATTTAATCTGTTGACTAACCCGTACAGTCCTCACTGCCGTTGGAAATATATAATTTGGCTGTCAAATATTCACATTGCTTAAGATTTTTAAACGTAAATATTATAATATCTTATGTGGTTATAAAATTTGTCATGTTTTAAAAATTTCCATTTAATGGAAATAATGGATGTATTTTTTGATTAAGAAAGTCGCATTTCAGAATTCTTTTGCATTGCTTTTATTTTATTTGTGTGGATCGTTAATGCAAATTTGAATCGATCTAGAAAAGCAAAGCTAATAAATCACTTAAATATTTTTATATAAGGCTTTTTTTCTCTTTACTCAATACTTTATAAAAAGTGTTACACTGATCGCATTTAGTTCAAATATGCGCCGTTTTGTTCAATAATTTGTTTCCATCTAGATGGCAACTTCATAACACCCCTATCGTAGAAGTCCCCCTCCTTATCTGCGAAGAAATCGGACAGCCACTTTTACAAGCTTCTTTTGAGTTCAACTTTACACCAACAGGGGCGTTCGCCATAGACAGGAACATGTGATAATCACTTGGCGCTATGTCTGGGTTATATGGTGGGTGCGACAAAACTTCCCATCCGAGCTCCCGTAGCTTCTGACGAGTCATCAACGAAGTGTGTCCTCTGGCGTTGTCCTGGTGGAACACTACACCCTTCCTTTTGGCCAATTCTGGACGCTTCTGGTCGATCGCCTGCCTCAAGCGGTCCAGTTGCTTGCAGTAGATGGTAGAATTAAGCATCTAGCCATATGGGAGCAGCTGAAAGTGGATGATTCCCTTCCAATCCCATCAAACACAAAGCAAAACCTTCCTGGCCATCAATCCCGGCTTTTCCACTGCTTAGGACGAATCACTGGCCTTCGACCACGACCGTTTATGCTTGATTTTATCGTATGTGATCCATTTTTCGTCGCCAGTCACCATCCGTTTCAAAAATGGGTCGAGTTCGTTCCATTTCAGCAGCATATCACAGGCGTTGATTTGGTCCAGAACGTTTTTTTGCGTCATGTCATGCGGCACCCAAAAATTAAGCTTTTTTGTGTATCCAGCCTTCTGCAGAAATTTCATGGAACATTTCTCTAGCGGATTTGCCTCTAACGAAGGCAAAACTTTAAAATAGTGCGAATTTCGGCGTTTTACGCGTCTATAACTGTTGAACGCAATATCCAAACCAATCATGCATAGCGTCGTTTTGTAGGTTATGTCAATACCTTTCAAAGCTGTGTAGTATTGCCAGACACGAGCTCTGTAGCGCTTTATACATAGAAATTCAAAAGACAAAAAGGTGGAAAGGAGATATTTGAAAACCTAATATTTTGAAAAACTGTAATATAATATTCATTTATTTCTCATCAGTTAATTATGCATCCTCATATATTTGCTTGTATGTCGCAAGTATTCGTACATATGTAAAAAATGTGCGGGTTTCTATGGTATACTTACACTCGGTAATTCTTACTCTAAGTATCTTATCTTATAACTACAACTATTGTAGCTTAGGTAGGCCAAATTAATGTTGTGGCTCTTTACACTCTTTCAAACTTTATAATTAAATTGTACGCTTACTTAGCCACTAACACATACTTTAAAACTAAAACTATTTCGCACAAAATGTATGGGATGAAAATACAATGTTGTTTTAGCTATTTAAGTATATCTGCATAAGGTTTGTTGCTGTTGTAAGATATATTATTGGATAAAAAGTACTCCTTTTCACGAACATAATATTTAACAGCTGCCAGAGCTTTTCCTTCATTCATACCGCGAATATTACGAACATTAAACAAGTAATGGACTTAAGTTCGGGTGCAACCGAACATATTATATTTTCTTCTTGATTTGTGTACAGGAAAGTGAAAGAATCAAATAATAAAATGGGACGAAGGCTTAAGCAGCCAGTTTCCCTTTGTTTTCTAATCTGCCTGTAAATGTATTTGCAAGATATATTTTAAATAAATAAATAAATAAAATTGTTCTATATTGGAAGTAGGGGTGATTGTTTTCCGATTGTGTTCATTTACGTTGTACTGGGACATAGGAATGTAGAAGAACGTTGCGTATCAGCTTTGGTTGAAATCGCTCAATCGCACCTAAAAGTGATCGGTGGCCCCTCGTCTTTCACTTTTTACCCTGGCTCCTATTAAGACTTCTCGTACCATCTTGGGTATAAAATTTCATTTCTCCGTCGTATTTATATTATAATTATATTATTATTATTTATGATATTATTTATTTTATAAGTTTCATTTAGATATCTGAACGTTTTCTCAAGCTTGCAGTTTTGGATTTCAACTCGTCAGATATTATACCGGATGCTATAATATAAATACAAGGTGGCGCAAAAAAAAACCTTAGTATGTTTTTTGGCTGTAATATTTTAAAAAAATGAAAAACTTTGATTCTGCCTCTGCCGTTTTATGACATTTTCCATCACTTTGGCCAGAACTTCCGGCGATAGGTCCTCGCACTGTCTTTAAGAGTTGCAAGAGTCTGAGGCTTGTTGACATAAGCCCGCGGCTTCAAAAAGCCCTACAAAAAGAAGTCTGGAGCGGTCAAATCAGCCGATCTTGCTGGCCAGTGCAAATCGCCAAAACGGGAGATTAGTCGCCCGGGAAATGCAGCCTTCAGCATATCGGTTGTGGCACGTGGACTGTGTGCCGTTGCACCGTCCTGTTGGAACCACATTTTTCAATCCTATTTCATCAAGTTGCAGCAAAACGAACTCGTTGATCATTGGCCCGCGACGTCTTCGAAAAAAAAGGGATTTTCGGTGCCCCAGAAGCGTAAATTTTGCTTATTTACGTACCCGCTAAGATGGAAATGGGCCTCATCACTTATGATTATTTTTGATGAAAAATCATCTTTTGATGGTGATTAAGGATGGCTTGAGCGTATATTAGACGCGATTGGCGGTCAGCAGCTAACAGCTGACGCAACGTCTGGACTTTATACGGAAACATCTTCAAATCTTGTACCAAAACTCACTGTAAACATCGTCGACTGATACCCATTTGCGTGGCACTTCGTCTGGTCTATGTCGACGGCGCTTCCATGACATTCTCAAAATAAAGCTGACGTTTGTATTTTTTAAGAAAATATTTTGATGTGACCGCCGTGCCATAAACGTATTATAGTTTAGTTATCCTATATAAAATGAATATAGTTTTTTATGTTATTTTGGAAGTATTGTACAACATCGTAAAACATATATTTTCCAAGGCTAAAGGAAACCACAAAAAACATAATCTATTTAATAACTCGATAACCCTACTTAAAACTTCTTAATATGTTTCTGTGTCTTATAGCGGTGTTTTCAATAGGGACGCTACAAAAGTAGACTGTCCCTATCGGTCAAACAACGACGAACAACGCCACATTTTCCAGCTCTTTGAACATTTCTCAGTAAGGATTGCAATTCAATCGTGGAAAGATATATGTACGTTCCAACAGCGAGTCAAAATTATTAAAATTTACTACCGAAATTCGGAGTCAGTGGCCTCAACTTTAAAAGCGCTATCAACAATTGAGCGTCTAGTGGAAAACAACAACAAATGTGTGGCAAAGAAGTGCCGGTGGTGTCGGTAATATTGCTGGTGCTAGTGCATTAGTTGAGGAAGACCCAAATCAGTCTCTCACATGTCATTCTCAAGCGTTAGGCATATCTGTGACGTCGCTGTGGCGAATTTTGTGAAAAGATCGTGGCCTACATCCTTACAAAATCAAATTGACGCAAGAACTGAAACTTGATCACTAGAATCGTCGTATGTTCGTGAATTGGGCTGAGCAACAACTTGAAAATGATCCACAGTTTCGTCGAAAAATCAACGTCCCAATCGATTTATTTGATACCGTTAGACAATTTTTTGAGGGATTCGTACGAATATCGAAAGTGAAATTGCAGCCGATGTATGCTTGAAAACCTGTCGAAAACTGGATACAACGTCTGGACTTCGGCAAGCGTTCCCTTGGTGGCCATGCAAAGGAAATCAAATTCCATCTATTTCACTGTTTTTGTTTTATTTAAAAAAACTTTTGTAGCGCTCCTATTGGAAAACCCTAATATTATGGTTTTTATAGATTTCCTTTCTATTATTTATTGTCTATCTGACTGTCTAGATACAGGCATTGTAAATGAAGGGCTAAATGTTGTGGCGTTGGTTTTATACGCAAAGTTATGCCGTGTTACCTCAAAGAAAAGTTAAAAAGATTAATAGCCGCTTCTAAAATTTGTCACGTAGTGTATGTATTATTTAATACTAGTATAAACCCGCGGCCCCGGTCGCTCTTTGTTGTCGAGGATATCATTTATTGTGTTAATAATATAATAGAATAGTGGAAATGGCAATCAACATTTTTTATTGACATCGTAAACCACTTAAGTAATAGTACATACTTAAAAATGTACGATGTAACATCTTCACAGTGTCTGCATTTGCATCGTATATCATTACACATATTTGTATATGCTTCTTGTTATAGTGAAGGAGTAGAGCAGAAGAGAGCGCGTCTCACGCCCTATATCTAGTCATGTGGTAATGGTTTGTCTAACATTCATTGAATGTAATTGCAAAATCGACGGCTAAAACCCAAATATTACACGGAAGAAAACACAGACTTGGTCGTTTCTTTTAAATATTGCATTGCTCTGGGCAATGCTTCAGGAATATTCGTCAGCTATTAGGTACTCATCTCAAATTATGATTCAACCTTTTCTTATTCAGTTACAACTATCACTATAATTCTTATATACTTTGTGATCAAATTGAAAAGTGAATTTTGTCCATTTCATTTCCTTCAATGTAATCCCCTTCTGCTGCAATACACTTATGCCAACGAATTTTTCAGTCATCATAGCACTTGAAATTCAAATTGAGTCAAAACGGTGTTCAGGTTAATTTGCTGAATATCCAGAAGTTACACGAAGGTAAAACAGGCAAATGCGGGGGTTGCGACTCGATATTAGTTGAAAATGTGGCGGAATAATCACGAATAACCAATGCAGTATGAGATGGCGCATTATCGCACTTCTTTCTTCAGTAAATTCAGACATAGGAAAAATCGAAGAATTCAATTTGAGAGTTTAACAGTACGCTGCGTATCTCAAATACTAATTAATATTTTGATGTGAAATTTATCATATATATCACTAACAATACTACCAACATACAGAAAATAAAAATTTAACGATTCGAAGAAAATTCGAAGTATAAATTAAAAATTCACCTTTCAATTTGATCACAGAGTATGTTTACGTAAACAAAAACCACTGTACCCAGCCAGTAGTTGTGTGATTTTATTTTGAATTTTTGAAGAAAAAATTTTCAAATGATTCCTACATATTGAACACTTGTATATGTTTTGAAATATTATATTTTTTTATTAATGAACTGTTGTGACTTTTAACATAAAACGATAGAAAGTAGCCTATGCCCGTCGCCAGGTTCCAAGCTACCTCAACACCAATTTTTAGTCAAATCGGTTCAGCCGTTCTAGAGTTAAAAATGTGGGATTTGCCAGCACAACACGCTTTTGATTGTACCAAAACCACACTTGACACAGTATCAGAATTAAACTTTGTTTTGGAATCTTTAATCGATTACAGTTTTTTAATTACAGTTGGTATATAATCGCAACCCGCAATGATATTGAAAATACTAAATTAGAGTACAGTGCGGATTAAATTTAATTTCACAAAAATACCGAAAATATTAGATTAAAATACCGCAGAAACACCTTCCGCCGATGACATCAGTTTAAAGACTGATTCTTGCTTTTGTTCTCGTTGTTTTTCCCACATACCCGTCTTCGTCGGCGGTTCTACTATATTCCCTAGAAAGGTCGCCATTAGGACCTTCTCCCGGACTAAAGAACTACCCGTGCAAATTTTCAAGTCTATACGTGCTGTGGTTCGGGCTAATGCGTGGTTATACAAAAAAGGCGTTTCATTTTTATATATAAGATGAATACTATACAGTAAAATTTATGTCTATGCTTCCCTAATCTAAACTTAATTTTATACAATTTATATTCTGCCCTTACCGAATGGTAGTTAAAAATACAATAGTTTTGAGAAAGTTTTGAGAAAATTTTGAGCATATACAAGTAACTTTACACTAAAAATATGAAGGAGATTTAAAAAGATGGTAGAAATTTTGGATTTATTAATTTTTAAAAATTTGAACTAAGTGGAAGTTATTGATTGCAAACGATAACTTCGAATTCCAATTAAAGGAAGCTGTTTATCAACAAACGTATGCAACCGAACACTTTATACTCTTGCAACTTGTAAAACTCAAAGCTCGGGAAATACTTTTAGGTGTAAAATTTCAACCAAAGGATCGAAATCTAAGTCTTTTTAAATATCCAAGTACTACACACTCATACACTGAAAGAACAATAAAGTTTGTTATAAAAACGATAATCATTATATGTACAATATATAATATATAAGTTTGGGATTTGTCTAGTTTTGCCAATACCACATACTATTAACATGCCACATACTAAAAAACCAATTACATAGAGTAAAGTCAGCCGGATGTTCAAAAATCCTGATATTAGTTATATGGGGGCTAGGCCAAGTTTTCGCCCGATTTTCTCTATTTTAGGCACGAAGCTATAGTACTATGGGCAAAATACGCTCTCTCATTTTCATTCAGATAACACACATATTTGCCGATATATGCGGTACAAAGTCACCCGGAAGTTCGCAAATCTTTATATTAGGTATATAGGGGGCTCAAGGATGTATTGACCTGATTCAACCCATTTGTGCGATTTTGCCCAATGCCACTAATCAAATTTAATTGAAATCGGTCTGTCGGGTAAGATTTCATCAAAAAGTGGGCGGTGCCCCGCTGTTTGTCTAATTTTCACATCCGCTCTAATAAAGATCCCTCATACCATCTCCAAGGTAAAACTTAATGGCTCTTAGTTAATGATTTATTGCGTTTTTAGTAGTTTTGAACAGTATCGTTATATCAAGAGTGAATTTCCATTATCACACTGTAGGTAGGAATTCTCATAATATTCGAGCTCAGCAAGTTTGGTTGTTGCAGCTTTAGTGGCTTAGGAGATATGTATAATAAAAATATTACAGGCCCTTACTACTGCGATCCCTTGTGCCAAATTACAGTTCCATATCTTAATTAAGTGCTTAATTATGAGACTTTATATGTTTTCGTTAATGGTGATTTGTGGTCGTGGCAGTGGTCCGATTACGCCTACCTGCGAACTCGAAATTTGCTTTGAGCTTAGGAACTTGCGTACCCAGTTCTTTCAAGATATCCGAATTTTTACTCAAGTTACAAGTTGCTCGGACAGACGGATGGACGGACAGAATACAGTCAACCGGATTTCAACTTTTCTCGTCATTCTGATAATTTATATTTATATAACCCTATATAAATCTCGCTTAGTTTTAGGTGATACGTACAAACGTTAGGTGAACAAAATTATTATACTCTGTAGCAACTGGTTACAAAACTATAAAAAAAATCGCGAAAATCAGTGATTTTTCGGAGCGTCACACTGAGACCATCCCTTAAGTGCTCGTGTGCTTTTCTAATAACAGTGTTATTTGTATTGGACAAAAACTTGTCTTCTTCTTCTTAATTGGCGTAGACACCGCTTACGCGATTATGGCCGAGTTAACAACAGCGCGCAAGTCGTTTCTTCTTTTCGCTAAGTGGCGCCAATTGGATATTCCAAGCGAATCCAGGTCCTTCTCCACTTGGTCCTTCCAACGGAGTGTTGGTCTTCCTCTCCTCTGCTTCCCCCGGCGGGTACTGCGTCGAATTCTTTCAGAGCTGGAGTAAAATATTGCGCGAGGTAAAATATTGCAATAAACCTTGGTGATTCTATGAATCAAAAAAATAAGGAGGTAAGTAAGTGATTCCGATTTCGTCGAACAACGAGTTTTAACCCTTTCGCTACTTTTTTTGTATTGCCAACGCTTGAAAGTATTTAGCCGGCTTTGATCCTTGTATTGTATAAAATCCAAGAGCATAAACGAATACACCCGAACTTTGCCCTTCATTACTTGCTTAGTGTTGAAAACGTGGCACAATAATGTGAATTAAAATAAGGTCTTATTTTGTTTTATTCAAAATATGATAGATATGATTTTAACAGTAAGGGGTCTAAACACCCTAAATAAGCAATCTATTTATATTTTCAGGAGTTTCCTTCAACAACTGAGCGTACGTCGATTTATAAATTGTAACGATTAGTTATTGGGAAAAGTAGTTATATCAGAAATGCTCTAAAAGTAAAAATTGTTTTTGAAGGCATTTAAATTCTCAGAACAGATTTGGTAAATAGAGTTTGATACCCCAAGCATAACCAAATTTGTATTCAAATTATTTTCATAGAATGCTTTTGTAGGTAGTCATATTCATTGTGCTATTTTTTAAAGTCGATCCATTATGTTCAGCGTACGTGTACTAACTAAACTTCATTGCTATCGTTTTATCCAATGCATCTACGATAAGACTGATAAAGCTCGGTGTTTAAAATATATATGTGTATGTTCAACATAACACCCGAACACGTTAAAGTTTATTTGTTTATGCTCACATTGGTTGAAGGTAGTGGAGGATACTAATTGAATCTAAAAGCTTTCTCTAACTTTTATAGACTTTCTTTATAGCCATGCACACATAGAAAAAGTGTATGAGAATACGGTAACGTCTACGGAAGTTTACGTGCAACTTCAGCGTGGTAAAAGGGCCTGCATCCCAAGGCTGCAACAACGCTATTGCATCAATTTCAATAAGCTTAACTCTTCGCCTCTGCATATGTACGAGTGTATGCGAGCCATACATTGCACGAAGCCGCAAATGTGTTTTCAAACAAATAAATTTTCACTCCACTTTGCACTATGAAAATTTAATATTCACTTTTAGGCGTTTTATGGAACTTACCAATGAATAACGTTGATAAAATGGTAGCCAGTTTAAACAGTGTAGTGTTGTAGTGTTTAAACACAACAAAATATATGTATGTACTAATGATAAAAGAAAATTAAATAAAGAAGAAATAGTAAACTAATTTGAATAAATGGGGTTTCTTTCAGCCCTCTGATGTCCTTTGCTAACTTTGTTTAAAAAAAAAAACAAAAATAAAAAAAATAAAATGCTATTTCTACTCCAAGTTACGACAAAAACTAAGTATCATACACAATTAAGTGACGTTACTGGACTATATTCCTGCATCCCGTTCTTATATTAATGCTGTTAATGATTATTTTATCTAGTGTTTAATAGCACAGAATTATTTCGTCTTTTCAACGGAATATGACCATTCAATGCAACGATCTTATTATAATTTGAAAAATATTTTTTCGATTTATATTTTTCGTTTACTGTATTCCTCAAAATATTGCACAAAGTGTTCACCAGAACTAAACACACAACATGTCTGCTTAATCATGTGATAACTTCAGTAAAAATGCAATATCTTAAGGAAAGTGGGACACGTGTTCGCTGGCGTCACAGAAGTTCAGTAATCGGATTGATAAGGCGGTAACTAAGCCCGAGCTTAAAATGCAAAGCTGTAATTTGGTACAAAAAACCACAGTAGAGACATAAATCTGTGATTTGAAAATTATTTGAAAGTGGATGTGACTTCATCCCCAATAAGTACACAATAAGGTATATCTATCATAATTCAAAAAGGCTATATCAATAAAAACAAATCTTAAACATCGAAAATCGCTCTATTATTTTGCAAAATATCCTTTATTAAGATCTACATTATTTTGCATGCGTTTGAACAAATTCTCAAAGCTTTTTTGCCACTCTGATTGAGATATTTCCAAAAAATGCAATCTGAATGCATCAACCGCCTCTTCAGGTGTCGAAAAATGTTGACTTATCAGTTTATCTTTTACGCACGGAAATAAAAAAGTCATTAGGTTCCAAGTCAGGACTATACGCTGTATGACACATCAAATTGATGTTTTGAGTACTCAAAGGTTCAGTTTACAGTCGATTTGTGAGACAAACATATAATTGTATACCCCCAGAATTTATTGTTCTGCATTTTTATAGTATTTTGGTTGCGATATATTCAGGTTCCAAAAAAAAAAACAACAGGGAGCCTTTTGCCTGGAAGTGCTTCTTGCGCGAACTAATTTTTTTGGATTTAGCTCAACTTGAAACGTTCATGCAGTTGACTGATTTTTACTTTCGGATATGTATTATATACATACTATACGTAAATTCACGTTTTATTATCTCTCACGATTTCATATTATGGACAGAATGACAACTGATTTGGGACCACCTCCACGAAATATCGTACTTGATTGAATTTACGATATCATCCATAAACACCGACCTTTTGGTGGAGCTTTGTCGTAAAAACTGAATTAAGTCCATCGATGCGCAGTCGCCGAATTAAGCCAAGTTAACAGTAGTAAAAAATAATCGCACGAAAATGGTCGCAGTTTAATTATATTTTTTGGCCGAGATGCAAATTTCAAGTGACTGTAATAAACACAAATAGCGGTCGTATGTCCAAACGTTCTGAGTATATATTTTTCTTCTTTATTGACGTAGACACAGGCGATATAACAACAGCGCTCCAGTCGTCTTTTTTATAGTAATTTGGCGCCAATTTGCGATACCAAGTACAGCCAGCTCCTCCCGGCAGGTGCTGCTTCGAATACTTTCAGTATGTATTACTGTGGGCAAAACATTGTAAGACTTTTTTATTTAAATTTCGCGCGAAAACCCTCTGTCGCACTATTTCTTCTTTAGGTTGTTTTGACTGTCAGTGATATCTGGACCACATGTTACAACAAAATAATCATTAGTGTTTAGTATACGCTTGTCTTTCTGAAGTGCATAAAGTACATTCGACAATTTTTACGATAAGTGAAATTATTCAAAGAAGTTCTATTAAAGTTTATGTGCGCAATCAGATTTCTGGTGCAGAAACATTCAGAATATTGAAAAAGTCCGTGATAATCCTTTGTCGTGAGCAAATGTTATTGATTGGTACAAATTACCTAAAGAGCGTCGAGAACGCCTTAACGACGAACCATGTCTGGGATGGCCTTCAACGCTATCTGATGATTAACAAGTCAAGAAAATAAACGGTGAGCCGATGCCAAAAAAACACGTCAAAGCAGGCTGTTGAGCTACCAAGCTTTTTTGATAGCTTCGAATCGCGATATAAAACAACGACCATATATATTTACAAAATATTTATTAATATAAATATAAATAATACAACGAATAGAAAGTTACGTGGCTGGTGGCTTACCAGGTGAAATGCACATGCGTCTGCAGGTAGCGAATATAAAAAGCGAACTAAACTATGATGCTAGGCTTAGGCAAAGCTAAGCTTAATTGTTCTCACATGCATGTATATATGTATAAATATATTAAAGGATAAAGGGAAATGAGGAATTAGAATAGCGAGTAATGCCGTGGTGGATATGCAAAATTATAGTGACCAGATAACAATTAATATTAAATATTTACAATGTTTTCTCACCGCAGTGAGTGGAATATAGTATGTGTGCGTATACAGTTAGTAAACTTAAGTATAAATAATAACTTAAGATTAGTCCTACTCATTATTGGTAGTTCCATTGTGAAAGGAGCTGCTCCGAACACAAGCCAAAAAACGAGGTTATTTTGGCAGTTATCAAAGTATGGTTTACCCCGAATACCTTTCGACCGGCCATAATGTAAACAAGAAATACTACATGAGTGTTATGCGTCATTTGCGCGAAGCTATTGGTAAAAAGAGGCCGGAATTATATACCGACAACTCTTGGTTTTTGCACAATGAGAATACACCGCCGCATACTGTAATGATTGTAAATGAGTTTTTGAGAAAAACGTTGGCAAAAGTGTACTGGGATCAAATGGAATTACTTTGAGAGGACGGCATCCAATATTTCAATGTAATAATCGACTGTGCATTTTTCTTTTATGTATCCATAAATTTTTAACCAAAATATATAAACAAAGACATAGATTTTTTTTTTTACAATTACCAATAAATATTGTTTCAGAAACATCAGTATTTCTGGCACAAAAAAAATAAATTTTATGGATAATTTAATAAGTATCAAATACAACCAATTCAGTCAATGAGTGCAAGGTGAAAGGAAAGTGACAAAATCAAAGAAACATTTCATTCCATTGGCACTCTAAGATATACCATATATACAATGGACACAATTTGATGAAATGTTATATTGAATGCACAGGTATAAATTGAGTTAGAGTTAATTTCTGCGGAATATTTTCTATTTTTACGCTGCTGGCGCTTTATGGATTTGATTCGATTTATTTACTGTTGTTACAAGAGGATTTATTTTGTTATGCATATAAAACAATGTCTGCCTGTAATATGGGAATTTATTATTTATTTAAATATATGTATATATATACATATGTACTTGGATATGAGTATATTGTAAAGTGTACAACCCCGAAAGCCAAAGACGAATTCTATGCGTGAATAAATATTTTATATTATATTATAAATCCTTTGAACCAAGCATAATACAAAACCAAAACTACCAGAGATGGAGAGATTGGAATATGGTTGTTTTTTTTCTCTTGCAACCTGCTGCTACAGATTATACTAGTTTTGTACACCTAACGGTTGTATGTATCACCTAAAGCTAATCGAAATATACATATATAATAGGGTGTGCCATTTTGAGGCACCTGTGGAAATACCCGGTCCCTTCACATATAACTTCCCTAGGCGCCCATATACCTAATATAAACATTATCTAACTTTCAGTTGACTTTATGCTGGATATATCGGCCAATATTTGACTTACCTCAATGATAATTATAGAACATGTTTTCCTTGTAACACAATATCCTTGTGCCAAAAAAAAAAATACAAATGGGCGAAGATTTGACTTACCGTCCATATAACAAATATCAGGATTTTCGAACTTCCGTCTGACTTTGTACCATATGTTTGGTGATTGCATGTGAGGTACCTTAATGAAACCCAGGGAAATTTTTTTAGTATGTGGCATGATAATAGTCAATAGATGAAATCGGGTCGAGGACTCCTATAACGTAATAATAATACATATAATGATTTTCGGTTTTCTGACAAATCGAATGCCGAATATGTCGGTCAGTATATGAGTTATATAGAGAATAGTATAGATTCCAATCTTCGGGTTGACATTTTACATCTTAAGTTATTTTCTTGGCGTTGATTCTTTCAAGCTGCAAGAGTAAAAAATATTGGGTTGAATCCGAACTTACTTATGTTAGTTGTTCATCAAAAGTGTTTTAAATCTTAAACTTCTGTATGATAAATTTACGGTATGAAATTACATTACATTTCTTTTGTAATAATTATGTGTTAATGTGAAAGCATTATCCATTTTTATTAAACTATTGACTATCTAACGGATTTTCAAGTTTTAGTTTGCCAAAATGGCAGAGTTGTAATAGGGGAATATGTTGACTCTTGCAATGATAGAAAAATTGTTAATTTTCCCTTTCACACACTTAAAAGTTGCTTGTGCTGACGAAAAATAAAAGTCATAATTGGTATACCTATCTTTAAAGTAACATTGATTACTTATCATAATTCATGATGAAATTAAACACGAAACATTTAATAACTTTCAATAATAACACCCTAGCTTAATACTTACTTTACAGGGTCCGGCACTCGAAGTGTGTTCAGTCCGTTTGCGCAACAGTCGCACTAGAATCAGCTGTTTATAACTTTGCTGAATGACAATTCGGAGTGATGTTCACAAGTATACAAAAGCGTTTTGCCAAAAGTGAAGGCAAAAAAAGTGTTCAGCGTTGGAATTCAAACGTAATAGAGTGATTGCTTTATACTTAGCTGGAAAATCACAGCCAGCAATTGTTCGTGAGCTCAAACACCTTAATGTGAATAAAGTTTTTGTTTATCGCGCCATCACTCGTTACAATGATACTGGTAGGATCGCAAAACGCCATGGAGGTAGTCGTCAGAAGACTGCAACGTCACGTGAGATGGTTCGGAAAGTGAAGAAGTGACTTGGGCAAAATCTACGATCAAATGGCTAAAGAACTAAAAATATCCGACAGCAGCATCCGACGCATATTGAAAAATAAGCTCAACGTCAAGCCTTACAAGTTCCGAAAGGCCCATGATCTCACACCGAAGCAGCAACAAGTAAGACTTGAGAGAGCGAAACACTTCCTTCGCTTGGCCGAAAGCGGTCATATTCCGAACATTGTGTTTTCTGGCGAAACAATTTTTCCAATTGAGCAAGTCGTAAACTCTCAAACCGATAGACCTTGACCGACTGTTCATACGAAAATCTAAGTCATCGGTTAGCCACCAGGAGGCAGCACCCGCCACAAGTAATGGTTTGGGCCGCTGTCACCGCATATAGGCGCTCTCCAATTGTTTTATGGAGCCTGGCGTCAAAGTAAATGCGACATATTATCGGCAAAGTGTTCTGGAGGCTGCTTTGAAGCCGTGGGCAAACAAACATTTCGGTCGCAAACCATGGACGTTTCAACAAGACTCAGCACCGTCTCACAAAGCGCGAGTGAGCCAAGGATGACTGAAAAACAACGTTCCAAACTTCATTACGACCACACAATGGCTCTCGAATTCACCAGATGCGAATCCAATGGATTATTCTCTCTCGGCCATTTTGCAGAGCAAGGTCCGAATTAAAAAATACACCAGTCTCGAGAAAGCCATTGTCCGTGAGTGGGCCAAAATATCGGCAAGTCACATTCGGGCAGCTTGCGATTCTTTTTTTTACCGTCTCAAGGCCATAGCTAAGGCGAAATGTAGTCATATCAAGCAAAAGTGAATTGATCCTGAATTTATGATTATTTTCACACATTTTGTACTTTTTGTACATTTTTTCCAAACCGAATTTATGGCTTTTTTAATTGTTACACTTCAAGTGCCGGACCCTGTAATAAAGTAATCAAGTAGTCGCCTTTATTGAACGCAATAAATTTAACCATTTCCACGAAGATCTCCATTACATTTCCGAATATTTCGGGAGGTGTAGCAGTGATTTTATAACCAAAGTTTGCACTGAGTGCGAGCATTACTCGGATTGCTTCTTAAATGGCATTCAAAAAAATTAGAGGGTGTGAAAAATCGGTATATAGGTGCACGGTATCGATCGTTTAACTTATTCCAATGACGTCAATGGTTATCTGCCAATTTACTTTGTACTACACCTTAAAGGAAAAAAAATACCTGCACCAAATTGTGAATATTAAAATATCAATCATTAATAATAAAAGGTGATAAATATGAATGATATTTAACGTTTGCATATCGACATTGAAAAAAAAAAACACTCTGGATATTTGTTAATCCATCTAATGATAAAATTTTCCGTTTGCTTACGGATTTGTGTAAAATTTGGTCAGTGTGTTCAGTAACGTTTGCCATTTCATCATGTCTCGTTTAACTTTATTCTTCCAACTTCTAAGGTGAACACTTTCTCTCCGTCTACCAAACTCAGTTAGCATCTTCCAAGCAGAAGAACTAGGCAGTAGGAGTTCCACTGAATAACTACGAAAAGTACTCAGATAACGAACAATTACACAGATAGCTAGGCGGTATTTATAGCCTTCTTATCGCCAAGGGTCGATTTAGTCAAAAGTAAAACATATAGTGATGGTTTGAACTCACTCAAAGGTCAACTTTACTTATCCATAATTTGGGTCATCGGCCACATGTACACTTTCGGCAACGAAAGAACAGAAGAGTTGGACAAGTCAGGAGTCTCTCTACACGAACCCAAAGCTCGCTAGGAATGATCAAAAGATGGTTCAAACACATAATTTGAACAAATGGAAATCTGTTACCAAATGCAGGTTGGCAAAATAGGTATGGCCGATATAACTAAAACTAAAGACTTCACCACAATATATCAGCTTTATAAAGATTTGAGAAATTAACTTTAACGCTGAAGGAGACAGCAGTATACAGTGAGCCAAAAAAGCAAGACAGAATATATTGGAGCTATCGGAAAGTCCGTATTATCTTACCACCTCAAGTGTATTACATTCATATATGTACATACAAAACGCCCTCTGAAGTTTTAGGTTTTACCCTTGAAAACAAAAAAACAATAAGAACTTAAGGTAGTAGTCTGGTAACTTATGCCTATTTTTATCACTTCTTTGGAGGGTGGTTTTCATAGGAAAATAAAAATGAATTATTTTGAATATTTAGAGTGTTTTTTTATAATATTAAAAATATAAAAAAAAATGTATTTGAAAAAATTTAATACATTATTACTATTATTATTGGCAGTCGAAGTTGAAACCTTAAAACAAATGTACGTGGGTGGCCCGGGTGATTTTGGCTCTTGACGTAATCTGAAATCAAATATTCTTGATTATTCTTAATCTTTAGATATGTCATTATGGTTGGAACTATTGAAGTTAAATTTCAAGGGTAATAACAAAATGGCGGACTTTGAAAAAAAGTGCTTTTATTTTAGCAAAGAATGGATGTATAACAAAAAGTTGGCGGTGAAAAAAAGTGAAGAGAGAACCACAAGTGTGTGGAACAGCCTGTTAAAATTTGAAAGCAATCGGTTCAGTAAAAAAAAGTTAGGACCCGGGCCGACCAGAAAAACAATGTTTTGAGAAAAACGCGTTTAAAGTTCAACAACTCCGAGAGAGAGGACTCTGAGACGCTCTAGGAAACTCGTTATAACTCCCGAAATATTATGAATCTATCCGAAATTTTTGCAGTATATTCCCAAGACATTCTATTTTCAAATTAAGCAAAACAAAATTTCGATTTTTTTAACCCAAGTTACCAGAGTACTACCTCAAGCACTCTCAATGAATTGAACCTCATTCATTCTCCCATTTACTATTTAACAGGGCATTTTTTATCTTTTGCAACAAATGTTTTATTTCCAAAGCAAAGAAATCTACAACTTTGAAAAAGATTCTACTATTAAATTCACTGCTCTACAAAAATGAAAAATTATGCATCGTATGTATCGTATTCATATGTATATATTTGATGCACCGTGCCGTATGAGCAACAAATGTTGTATAATTCACTGGTATGAAGTCAAAGATAACTTGATTTATATTTTAATTGCATTTAACTTTTAAAGAAATCTTTTTATTGTTTGAATTGAAAATAAAGGGTTTGGTTACGTTATATCCTTTTTTTAAGGGAAATGGTGGTCTATGATGCAGATGCAAATCCGCGTTCGTATTAGATGTTAAATTTAAGAGTGCAAAAGGGTGTTAATATTTTTCGCAACAACAAAGGTTGTAGAAGCGAGTGGACATATATAATTTGTTTGTGTATGGTAAATAAATATATAGCGTACCAGTCACATTGTTCCAGCCGAACTCGAAAGCTGAACTAAAACTTCCTCAGTTATGAGTATGGGTATTTAAAAAGTTAAAAACTTTAAAGTCATTTTTTCGAAACATTGTTACAAAAAATTTAACTGAAATAATAACTAAATACGTCAGCTAATATAAGCAGTGAATTGTAGTATAAGACACATGTCACCCAACTTCACTTTTAAATTATTATACTTATCGGTTTCGATATTTTATTTAGCTTCTCAACCAAATCATTTGAAATGTATATATACATATGTATGCCCATAGACCTACCGTGAAAGAGGGACAGGAATGCTTATTTATTAGTTATAGGTTTTTTAGGCCTCGTATAATGTCAGTTAAAAAAGGTAGAGGGAAAATTTGACATTAAAATTTTAAAGTTTACTCTCTGCTGATGATTTTCGGATAAAATGATCCAAAACTAAACCAAGTCCTCAAAATTATTTACTTTAGACACTATCCCCAATATACTACTTTTCTAATAACATTGATCTTATAAGATACACCGTTATGAGAAAAGCACGCTCTGTAATTTTGCTTGAGATAACTCAAATATTGGTCGATACATGCAGAATAAAATCATCCGGAAGTTTGAAATTGTTTACATTATGTATATGGGGCTCAGGGAAGTACTGACCATCTGAATTTCAATTGTACATATATCCCATACATGGTACGATGTTTTCGGTCAAAAGTTAAAATCAAGATACTGGAGTCCACATTTCGGGAATTTGGTGGATTGAACAGTTTTTGGTTGAATTTAGAATTTTTTTTCATAGGAGGGCATATTTTTAAAGAATTATTTACGCAAAGTTTTATATCAATTATTTCTTGATTTTTGTACTGGGAAGTGAAAGAATTAAAAGGAATTTAATTTCTGTTATTTGGGAAGTTGCCGTGGTTCTTGTCCAACTCGAAGTCGAAATCGGTCTGTCGGATCCTAAGATATGTCTAATTTTTATATCGGCACCCTTAAAGGCTTCTCATAGCTTCTCGGAGGTAAATCTTAACGTCTCTCGCGTGTTTAGTTATTGTCTTATTGAGCTTTTATTAGTTTTCAACCGTACCGTTATAAAGGGAGTGAGCCAGGTTATATTCCGTTTTCATCCATTTTCACATTGTCGTTAGAAGTTCTTATGATATTTGAGTTGGGTTAATTTGGTTGTTAACTTTAGTGCTTTAGGAGAGATATACAGGTTATTATATGTGCACGCTATGGCTGCCAGTAGGGATGGTAAACTCGATTCCGATTCTACTCGAGAATCGAGTTTTCTCGTAAAATAATCGATTTTTCGGAATCGATCTTCAGTAGTTGAAGTCGATTAAGAAACGATTCTTGACATTCCTCCGCACAATAACCACCACAAAAAAAAATGATTTTTTTTTCATGTTATTTATATGGAAAATAGAAAATTTGAAAGAGGCAACTCTTAATATTAATATTAAGAGCTCATCTTTTGAGTGACTTTCTTTTTCACATTTTCGAAAGTTTTTAGCCTGTTTTTCAGTTGAAAAAAAAAAGGTTGACTCAGAATGACACACCCTATTGAGCACGTGTGGTACGCATGATAAAATTTCGTAATGTTTAGCGTTGCAAAGTCGTGTTGCGTGCTCCTACTTTTAAGGATAAGTTTGTGTAATTGCCAAAATTCATACTAATACGAGTAAATGAGTAAAGGGGCGATAGTGACGGCATTGTATCAAGATTATGTAGATGCTAAGGAGTAAAATATATATTTTCAAAACCACACAAAATGTCAACACACTGATAATTGGATTAGCATTAGTAAATGCAAATTTATAGATAAGCACACATTCATATATACATATTTGGGGTCAGAGGAGACAGAGCGTAAGGTAGGAAGAGAATAGTTCCATAAGGGGTTCGACTTACCTATACCTTGTTGCTTTTGCGGTGAACATGCTGCGGTTTAAGACTTCTCAAAATGCACGAATATGTGCTCAATTGTGAATCGTGACACTTAAGTAAACAAATATCCGATCTCTAACAGTTAAATACTTTAAAATAAAATGGATTGCAGTAAATTCTAGTAGAATTTCCAATTTTGTGGAATAGCGGTCATAGCACAAGAGGTTGAGTCCTCTAATTAGTCCTTATTAGGTAAAGTGTTCACTTGTTAATAGTTCGAATTGTTTCCTTTTACTTTTGGCGCAAAGGTTTCGATTGGCTGCTAGTTGCTAGTGCTAGGTAAAGTCAGTCCTCAGTTCGCAGCTTATCTTAAAAATAAAGAACGGCCTATAAAGTTTCGATTGTGTTGAAGTTTTTATTAAACCCTGAGCAGGGTATATGACGTATGTTACAAATTTTATAATACGGAATCATTGGAGCTATTATCAGAGAGTCGGTCTGAGATGCAAATTTTAAAACCCGTCTTATTCAGATATGATGAGAGCAAAAGGCGCAAGAGTATATTTGGCTTAGAAAGTTCATTTCGAAAAGTACTGTAGTTTATGAAGAATTGAAAACACTCCTGTAGGGAGGAATCCCCACCATTTTACCCCTGGACCCAAGAATGGGTATACAAAGAATATTGAAATGTACTATATAGACATCCATACATATAATCTCATTCTGGAACACATTAATTGTTAAGTCGGATTGGAGCTGCAACATTCCTAAAATATTTTATAGGAAATGAAAATATAAGCAACATAGAAAAAAGTTCTCATACGGTTGCGAGACACTATATTATATAGTAAAGTGAATGTATCTTGAACAGATTCTGGTAAAATAGCCTGATAAAACGTTTTTTGGCATGTTTCAATTTCTAAAAGCATACTACTAAGGTGAAAAATTAATGTGATTAGATCATGTGATGTGATAGATTTTACTCGCAAATACTGTTTCAGTAAAAGTGTTCATTGAAATTGTGGAAGTTACTGTTATTTCACTGAATGAAAATTATTCATATAAATTATTTGATGTTATAAGTATCTTTATGTTACAGCTAAGTCTACTTGTATGAGTGTGCATTTAATTAAGAATTCAGAAGCATATTTCGCCAGTAACTTCTGCAGTCTTGACTTCTTGGTTATACTGGTTTTTTCTGGAAAGTAGTAGGACTGATTTTCATCCGCTGCGACTGCACTTCGAAGCGTGCGCGCACTGATTGGATTCGGTAGAGGGCGTTCCTAGTAACGAACAAACGATTTAATTATAATACAATTGAATCAAGTTATTGTATCTTTCGCGCAGTCAGGGCAAGTTCTTTTATTAATACAAAAATTAAGACTCTGCATTTTGATAATTTAATGCTATTTAAACTACTTTATAATACTAGTTTCTATTTGCTGTCTGCTATTCTATTTGTCGTTACAAATAGTCCCGTGAGGATAGGAGACAACACTTGTTATGTGTGATATCATTTCACATTTGTTTATGCGTGGTTCAGCATAAACAAGAGATGTTTTGGTTATTTCTGTCCAATGAAACGTTCCTTAATAGCGGTTGGTTAGTTGTCTCTGAGCACCTAGAGAGTCAGGACAAACATTTTTGCGCGACGTGTTTCTGTGAATGGTGCTAGTCGAAAATGCAGCGTTCGTTAGAGCAGAAGTACGCGATTAAATTCTATGTGAAAGTAGGTAAATCTGCGGCAGAGACCGCTTACGCGATTATAGCCGAGTTAACAACAGCGCGCCAGTCGTTTCTTCTTTTCGCTACGTGGCGCCAATTGGATACTCCAAGCGAAGCCAGGCCCTCCTCCACCTGGTCCAACGGAGTGGAGGTCTTCCTCTTCCTCTGCTTCCCCCGACGGGTACCGGTACTTTCAGAGCTGGAGTCTTTCGTCCATTCGGACAACATGACCTAGCAAGCGTAGTCTAAAGGAAATAAATGCAATAATCCGTAATTAGTTTGATTTATTTTATTTACGTTAGTTAGTCTGCTAAGATTACTAGAAACTGTCCGACTATCCGACCATATAAGCAATCTGATGATTTACACTCCACTCGGACTTATGAACATGGGAGATAACTTATGAACGTAAAGATAACGAAACTTACACTACATCATTCACTTTGAAATATGTAGTTAGTGAAAAAGTGAGTAATATCTGTCAAAATTTTACATTCTTACTTTAATATAATTGCCATACTGGTGATACGTTGGTTGCTATATATACATTTCTGGCGTAATAATGTAAATAGACATATTTATCAACGAAAATGGTTTTTTTTTTGTTATTTTTTTTTGTCGATTGCTGTTTTGCTTCGGGCTCATACGCATAGGCCCATGATTCGTCTTATAAACGTCTTTTGAAGCACCGCGATCGTATTTTTTCAGCATTTCTTTACACCAATCCACACCAGCCTTTTTTTGAGCGATTGTCAAACTGTGCGGGATCCAACGAGAACAAACCTTTTTTACGGCCAGGTGTTCATGCAATATCGAATGTATGTATGCTGGTGGGAGAAATGCATAGGCATGCCTCTATCTGAAGGTATGTTATATGACGGTCTTTCATTATCAGTTCGCGTACGGCATCGATGTTTTTTGGCACAACGGCTGTTTTTGGACGACCTTCACGGAGTTCGTCTTTGAGCGAGCGTCGGCCACGATTGAATTCGTTGTACCAGTTTTTCACAAATTTGGTGTGATTACTCAAAAAGAGTTCACCAAAACATAAATGCATTGTGTAACAGGCGTGTGGCAATCAGGTTTAAATATATGGTGGCTTTTCAGATGGAAACGAATATTTGCTGTAATTAGTTACAGAGAAGTTTTATTGAAAGGGTATAAATTGTAAGCCGAGCATTGCGAAATTGAGAAATTATCTAAGACTTGTTGGACCGTGAATTTCATGTTGACTACATATTAAATATCTCATATACGTACATTAATATTATAAGTATGATCAGTTTTCCCATCCTGCTGTAAACATCTCTTCTCGCAATAAGCGAATAATACACATATATTGAATTTTCACTGAAATTTAGAACACGTCAAAGTTGAATTTATTTGAGCATAAGGATCGGATTTTAGATTTACAATTTAACGAGCACTAAGTATCTTGGAAGAAATGTGAAATCTTGATATTTAATTTTTATAGCTTTTCGTTATATTTTTTTATCATATGAATAAAACACTTTTAGAATATGTTTTTTGCTTTAAATATTTTGCAAATTTACTAAAATTTTCGAGAAAAAGTCAGCCATAGGCACTGAGGTGCTCATATTCTGTATTTAGGGGCCTTATGCTAAAATGAACGGATTAAATGGAATTAATAGTGATTTAGTATGGAAATTAGGTTGATGGCCGATTTCATTAATTTTAACGCTGTGATGAAAGAATATTAGAGGAGAAATATTGTATTATAAACGTGGCTGATTTGGTCCATTATTTGAAATCACATATTTTCGCCTGTAAGTAAAAGCTCCCCGCCTATTAACTAAATATCATTCCCTTTCAACTGCCATATTTACATATTTCTACAACATTGAGTTACTGGGTACAAATAATGACAAAATCATTTATATCTTCTCCTCTTTCAAATTTTTATTATATGGATTTTACAGTTTTAATCGGTTTTACACCACATTCTGCAGTTGAAACTTCATCATATATACATTAGGGTGATCCAAGAGGAGGTATTTTTTTCAATAGCCTATTTTCAACAGGCTTTGTAACGTGTGTCGTGACACGCTGACATGTCTTTTTTGTTCGGTATTGTGTGGCATTTTATGATGGAAAGACTTACGTCTGAACAACGTTTACAAATTGTTCAACTTCATTATAAAAATTCACGTTCTGTAAAGAGTATGTTTCGCGAGCTTCGCTCAACTTATGGTCAATATAATCGGCCTACATAGGAAAATATATATGTATATACTATATATCAGCCGTAGCTGAGAGTGTATACAAAGACGGTGTAGAGTAGAATCGGCGTCATTCGCAGCAACTCGGACTGATGTATAGAACGACAAACGAACGCATTTTACGTCGAGATCTTAAATTGAAAGTGTATAAAATAGATCTTGTACAAGATCTGAAGTCGTTCGACCTTCCCAAATGAAATTGCTTCAACTTATGGGCTCTTGAAAAGTTCCAAGAAGATTCGACGTATCTAAACGAAATTTGGTTCAATGATGAGGTCCATTTCTTGCTCAACGGGTATGTAAACATACAAAATTGTCGCATTTGGGACGTAGAGCAACCTGAAAAAATTCAAGGGCTGACATTTCATTCAGAAAAATCAACGGTGTGTTGTGGCTTGTGGGCCAGTGGAACCATTGGTTCATATTTCTTCAAAGACGACTGACCGTTATAGCGCCGTGATAGCCGACCGTTTGATGCCTAAAATAAAATTCGTTATTTCGGCGGCATTTGTTTTCAACAAAACGTGTATCACTTTTCACACATCGCATCAATCAATGGATTACTTGAGAGAACAATTCGGTGGGCAGATAATTTCAGGTTTTGGGCCGCCAAGATCGTGTGATATTACACCGTTAGCCTTTTTGCTAATATTTAATGTTTCTGAGATATTTAAAGTCTAAGGTCTATGCGGGCAATTACGCTTCGATTTAGACCTTGAAGCAAAACATCGCGCCTGTCATTCGCCAGTGACCAGTCGAAAAACTCGAACGGGTCACCGAAAATTAGACTCAACGGATGAATCATCTGAGACGTAGCCGCGGCCAACATTTAAAAGAGATAATCTTCAAAAAATAAATACGAAAGAATGTTCCTTCTTCCTTCTGTTTAATTTTAGTTATGTAAGTACAAATATGGACGAAAAAAGTTAACAGCTTTTTCTAACTCTAAAAAGTGCCGACAAAGGCACTTCCGCAGTGCAATTAGTGAGCAGTACACCTTGTGAATTGAACATGTAAGATTTCAGAACGCAAGCAAGTGCACATATCTATGTTGCTACTGCACAGTACTTTACAAAACCATACATATGAATTTGTTACTATACCAGGCTCTTTTCTCAATGAACTACCAAATATAACATTTAGAGTAAATAATTTCTTCAGTAAGAAATTGTTGAGTGCACTAAGTAAAGATGATACTATGTATATTTATAAAACCTATAAGTGTTGCAATTTCTGAGCTTGTACGCAATTATTGTTTACGAAATTATTCATCACTGAAAAAATTTCAAATTTTCCAATGAAATGTTGTTGACTTTTGTATTTAGATGTTTGGTGCAAACTCTCTGTATAAATAAACGAAGGTCAATATTTAATCCTGGTAAAATAGTCGAATCGAATCGAATATATTAACATTTATAATTATATAATTTTACCTCCCTGCCATTTTCAACCTTTCACTTTACACCATTTATTGGGGCATTTTGGAGGAGGATAATGAACTGCATGGTTTCGGAAATTTTCTCCTACTAGTTACTTCTTCATCATGTTTTTTTCAATATTTCAGCACGGCGGATGACCTTTTTCCCTTTTCTTTTCAGATCGATTCGGTAAGAAAGCCATGCTATGTGTTTGCTGGGATCAGAAGGATGTGAGGTATCATGAGCTTCTAAATTATGATATGACTGTTAATACTAATCGTTTGTAAACTTCGCATAACAGTGGGGGGAGGTTGATTTGAATGGGACACTGTCCGGAAACTCCTTATCAAACCAAGTTTTTATTTCCCTGTATTTTTTCCTTCAAAAGCAATATTTACTAACAAGCAAAATTTCTTTTTATCCATTTTTTTTTTCATAATAACGAAAGTAGCTTCACTCAAAATGATATAACTGATGATGAAATGATATAAATTAAAGATTCGACAGCTGTAAACTTTACACATGCGCCATTTGAAGAGTAGCGCTAACTAGAAATTATATGAAGTGAATTTTAGTTGCGCCATTTATGAGTCAGCCAAGGCTAACGTGTTGTTTTTTTGTACTTTCAAAAATCATCTTTTTTGGGGCAGTCAAACTTCCTTGAGAAACTGGTATTGCATCTGAGCATATACCGTCAGTTTGTTTTTGCGAAAAAAATGGGTGCACAAATCAGACAATTTTTATACATTATGTCTAAATAGAAATGGAAACAGAGGCTTTCATTGCAAATGTGGTGTTTTGGTAGCTAATTTATGTAATACATTGAACTGCTCTGTAATATAGCAAAACATTTGTTGCATTGAGTTTTGCCTGCTAATGATCAAACATCGCTATTGGCATATTAAATACATATTTACGCTACAGCTTTTGATGAGTCACGCCGCAAACTGCATAGCACAGTGCATATATGCACCTATGTATGTATATCATGCTTATTCGCTCTTGCAATATCTCTACCCACATGATTTTATCTTGCTATACGTTCAATGCTTATCTTTCAGTTATTGTCGGCGCTAATTTGCATATTTGATTTGATACAATTTTCAATTGTAGAGGCAAAACAATAACAATTTCAATATTTAGGGGTTATTTGGGTTACATACATACAGTATTAACAAAGAAATAAATTCTAAAATTTTGGAAAAAAATATTTTAAACTCGGCCATTGCGAAGCCATTTCCGGTGACCCCTCGGAAAATAGATTGGTTTAGTTAAAACCTTAACTTAGAACTTGGACGAAGGAAAAAAAATTAAAAATTATTTTTTGGCAGACATTTTTACAAAAAAATTAAAATTTTGCGACATTGTTTTTTTTTTCAAATAGTTGTAATCGAAAAAAATCCTTCGTTCAAGTCTTTAAGAATTGTATCTCAAATAACTGTGTCAAATTTCATAAAGATCGGTTGAGTAGTTCTCTAGAAATTTTGCCAACCGGCTTCACACAAAAAAACACAGTTTCGAGAAAAACGCGTTTAAAGACGGCGCACTTAGTTTTGCTAGTCTCGAGCGCACAAGTTCTAAAAGCTGTATCTCCTAAACTGTTACTCAAGTTCCGAATTTAGGACAATGTTCTCGATGTAGTCGAATTTAATAAGATAATAAAAAAAATTATTTGTAACCATGTAACCTCTTAACACACTTGGATGTTTTCAGGCATATATTTCGGCTGTGGAGTTTGTGCCCAAGCACTTTTGAAACTAATTCTATTTATTATGTTAAAATAATCACAACTCTAAAAATGACAAATGTTCAGGAGGAGTAAAAAGCCGTTGCTGTAAAAATTATTCGTTACAGTCAATTCGTCATCCATAATATGCAAGCTTATGTTTTTTAAATAGGACCTTACTCTAATATGATTGATTTTCCAGTTTAACAGAGAAATTAAGACACATTTTTGTTTAAGACTTCGAATAGCAGTGTGATAATCACAATTATTTTATCGAATGTGAAACATTTCAAGTAATACAAATGATTTAGCTCACTTTATCGGAAGAAGAGGCATAGAAAACTCTCGCTTTATCTCAACATTAACGACACTACTCCAAATAGTGATGTTTAGAGTATACTGAACAAGCGAGGCAAGCTAAACAAATAACACAAAAGTGAACTTAACGGTGATTTCCCAGTTCAATAAGATCGTGATGAGAATAAAATTTCTTGGGTAAAGTATAGTAGATAAGTAATATTACAAATTGATATATTGAAAAAAAATTGATTTTGAAAATTTTTGAGTTGTGACTCTTTTGTAGTTAGTGTGCGATATAGGTTGAGTTACTATTTTTGTTCCATCGCAATATGACCTAATAAAACTCTCCTTAGACATTCATTTATAT
>NC_052503.1:45607825-45618661 GCF_016617805.1 Bactrocera tryoni
CTTCTAAAAAGATTTGGTGTCTCATTTATTATTTAAAGCAAGAACATGCAAGGAAGGGCAAAGTTTAAGTGTATCCGAACATTTGACAACCTTGCAACCTGCAAAAATCAAATACGATTGTAAAAAAAATCCGGATGTCTGTCTGTCCGTCCGTCCGTCTGTCCGTCCGTCCGTTTGTCCGTCCGTCCGTCCGTTTATTTGGACGTAATTTTTTTGGAAAAGTGGGCGTGGCCCCGCTCGCTACTAAGTTTTTTGTACATATCTCGGAAACTACTATAGCTATGTCAACCAAACTCTATAGAGTCATTTCTTTTAGGCGTTTCCATATACAGTTCAAAAATGGAAGAAATCAGATAATAACCACACCCACCTCCCATACAAAGGTTATGTTGAAAATCACTAAAAGTGCGTTAACCGACTAACAAAAAACGTCAGAAACACCAAATTTTACGGAAGAAATGGCAATAGGAAGCTGCACCCAGGCTTTTTTTTAAATTGAAAATGGGCGTGGCGTCGCCCACTTATGGACCAAAAGCCATATCTCAGGAACTACTACACCGATTTCAATGAAATTCGTTATATAATATTTTCTTAACACCCTGATGACGTGTACGAAATATGGGTGAAATCGGTTCACAACCACGCCTTCGTCCTGTTACAACTAAGCGAAAAACCATCAAGATAAGGAAAAAATTTAAAAGGTCATAAAAAAAAACTGACACATACGAACGCCAAACCCTTTGAGGGTTTTACTATACTGACCTAGTACCATAACCCTGACTTGGAATTTCTCACCCCCCAGATTAACTGTTGTACTGTGTAATGAATGGTTATTTTCAGGATCCCAAAGCACTGTAGTTTTTGCTTTATTTCCCGGTCGACTTTGAAATTTGGAGATTGTGAAAATTACATACAAAAAAGTTGTCAAAAGAAGCTTAACGCTCAGTGCATGACACTGTGAGGTTATGGACTGCTTCTGACAGCGTAGTATTTCATGATTTTTTGCGTTTATATTTAATTAAAATTTATTTAATAAACATATAAAAATATTCAGATAGTCGGACAAATATGATCGTTGACAATAAGATTGGACTGTATGAGCCTCTATCAAGCTATAGACAATAAATTCGGCACAGATGGCCACACTAAGTACACAGATGGAGCGAATATCTGACAATGCGCCTGAGCATTTAGGAGGCCCATTGTGAAAGCACCGGGACTAAAATAGTCTTTTTGCATTAAGTCCTCTGAGTGGTCCTGTACTCTTGATGAAGTTTTTCAATACAAAATATTTTATTTGTGGAGTGCAAAAAGTTTTTTTTTTCGCAACTTCCGAGAAACCCTTGCCATCATTATAGAAGGAACATTTGCTATTTTAGTATTTTTTGTGTTTACAGTTGTATGCTGTGAGATAAGTATTCCTAAAACCGGATCGTAATCAGCTTCATTCTTGAATTGTTGTTATTTATAAGCAAGTAAGAAAAAGCAAAGTACGGGTGCAACCCAACATTTTATACTCTTACAACTTGCAAGAATCAAAGCCAGAGAAATACCTTAAGGTGCATAACGTCAACCAGAGAATAGGAATCCAAGGTACAGATGAACTTCCCTAACTGGAATGATCATAACCCACAAAAACAACCGAGGTAAACAGACTTCGAGTTATGGAAGGAAATTTGTATGAAATTTGACTTCTTTCTTCTTCTTCTGTACTGTCAACTCAAGAGTTCGCATTATGGCGAACTTCCAGTTATAGAAGTTCATGTTTTGGAAGTTCAACTGAATATATAAAACTCATACACTGACCGACATTTTCGACAAAAGGTTTGTCAAAAAAAAAAAAAAAATCATTATGCATATATAGTGTATGGGATTTGGAGGTAGTATAGGCCCGATTTTATGTATTTTTGACAATACAAAATACTATTAATATGCCACGTACAAATAAAATGTTTCCAAAGGCTCATTAAGGTACCATCATCTTCTGAAGTAAGGTCACCCGGTAATTTTATGTTTCTTGTACGCTTACTCATAATTGCTTAATTTCAATTGTGCGATTAAACAATTTTAATAGCAAACACGTTTTGCATTGCTGTGGCAACGGAGGGAGTCGCTCCGTTTATATGCTAAGTGCTGCGTTGAATATGCCACTGATTGCTAGTGGTTTGCAACTAAGTATAACACCGGTCAACAATAAAATATTTTTTTGGGGTTTCTGTTCTCATGCTTGAATTCTGATTCTAGACATTGACAAATTCTTAAATATTAATCTTTAGTTCTTTAAGTTTGCTTTGGGCTGATCTACATCGATAAGTATATTTGGGGTTTAATACGAAAGAGCTCATATGGGCATAAAAAAAATACAAAAAATATTCACTTTTAGACAGTAATTTCTTGTTATTTTACATTTATATATTATTGTTTATCACACATCTTGAATAAAAACGACGCTTTATCTAAAAGTTTTCTAATTATAATCTATTGTGAAATTGTAGAAAAAATATAAAAATCATCGAATTGCTCTAATTTCTACGAAAGCAAACTTTAAACGGAAAAAATATGTTTTCCTTATTATACATATATTGTCATAGGAGAAACTAAAATTTCACATGTAGATGTCAGACCCAAAAATCGTGTTGATCGGTGTAATGAGACTTCTTTTAGCACTAAATGTTATTATGTTTGTGTTTGAGCTTATTATATGATACATATGTACATATATCGGTTGCTGATTTTTTAATACAGTTTAGCCATTCTTCAGCTCTAGAACCTACAACTAATCTGGAAGTGCCAATTAATAATTAAAAAAATATATATACATACTTGTATTCACTGATTTTGATTAATATAGATATAACCCATAAGCGATTTAAAGTCAGGTGGTGATGAAAGTTGAAGTCACTATATTAGGTATAAAGTAAGGAATTGATTGATTGCGATAAAGCAAATATACCTAACTTAACTAAAAGACAAAGGTCAACTGAAGTGGCTGTGCCACCAAGTGAAACAGTGTTATACCCACTAAATTATTTTCTGTTATGGTTCTGAACTACATTATTATGAGAGTGATCCCGAAGAGAAAATTTCTAGAGGACAATGTAATTGGGTACTTGCTGGGCTGACAACCGTGGCGAGGGTATACTGACAAAATCGGTATGTTGAACAAGGAGGAACTTGAAGAGATTCAAGAGCTGCTTTTTCATCCAGAAAAACAACGGTTTGGTGCGGTTTGCAAGCCGGTGGCATCATCGGTTCATATATCCACAAAAATGATGCCGGTGAGAACGTAACCGTCAAAGGCAATGAATGGACCATCTAAGACGTAGCGATGCCAACATTTGAAAGAGATAATGTTGAAAAATTAAATCACAAGGAATGCTCTTTCGAATGATAATAAACATTCCTCATTAAATTTGAAGTTTCTGTGTTTTAAAAACATGGACACCTCGAAATAACTAGGTCAAACAAAATATATTTTTGACAATAATCTATTTTGAACTATTACTAACAATGTCGAACTTTACTAAGATTTCTTGCACTATTTCTGAAATTCCTTTTCCAAATTCAAATTCATTACATATTTGGCGATTTAAACTCATTTTTTTCTATTTAGATCTTAGTAGTTTTCGGAAAGAGGGATGTCATTCACGATATTTATAATTCTTCGTTGTAAAAAGCAACTGAGTTTCAAACAGGATAAAGGATACGTAAATCAGATAACCAATGGCATTCCCTATTGATGCAATAAGAAGTAAACAAGAATCTGCTAAATTGATTACTAATGAAAAACAACATATTTTATTTTAGCTCAACCAATGCACCATATTTATTCTGTATAATAAAGTACTGTTTTAACTTCCTCTACATTATTAACAACAAAAAATTGATCAGAAACAGAATTTATTTTTTTGCTGTTGTGTGGAAGTTAGAAGAAAATTTCATAACAAAAACAGTCTTTAACTGCGGCTCAAGTATGGAAGTATCGAAATTTGTAGTTTAAAGTTAAGTATGGTCTAAATTTTCTGATTCGCTGTGCACACACTGTGGCTTAGATCTGCCACAGATCTGTTGCGAAGATAATAAAATATAATATACTAGAGATGCATAGATCGAAAGTCAAGAGGACAATTCAAATAATTGCTCTTAGAAAGGCCAAGTACGCAAAGTAATAAAGCAGTGAAGTAATTTTTATTTATACATAGACACCAAAATAGACAAGTTGGTTTTTATAGGAGTGACTAATGTTCAGCCTGAACAACTTGGTAACAGCTTAGTTTGAAAGAACGGATAATAGTTCTTTGCCTGATTAACAACTGAGTTTTTAAAATAGTAGTACACCAAAGTACATGACATAAAACTGTACCTCAGGAGTTATTAATTTAGAAACGTTTACCGATGGCATAGACCTGTATTGAAATTAGCATATACTTGTAAATTTTTTGTCAGAATCAAATGAAAACCAAATTTTTCTATGCAATGATTTGACATAAATCGGTGTATGGTATTTTCAGTTACTACATACTTTTAAGTATCAAAGAGTATTACCAATAACGATTCAAATTTTTAACTCTCTTATATATGTGTTTAAAAACCTTCAAAACATGCAGCACCCAATGACAAACAGCTGCTACTGAGTATTATAGTTTTGTTCACCTAACGGTTGTACGTATCGCCTAAAATTAAGCGATAACGATATAGGGTTATACCTACATAAATGATCAGGGTGACGAGAAAAGTTGAAATCTGGTTGACTGTCTGTCTGTCCGTTCGTCCGTTCGTCTGTCCGTCCATGCAAGCCGTGACTTGAGTAAAAATTGAGATATCTTGATGAAACTTGGTATGCAGGTTCCTTTGTACAAAACCAAATTTGTGTTCGTAGATGGGCGTAATCGGACTATGGGCGTGGCCCGCCCTCAGTTTAATGCATGTCCTAAACCACTTAAGCTACAACAACCAAGCTCGCTCAATACGAATATTACAAGAACTCCCACCTATAGTGTGAAAATGAATGAATTCGCATGAAAACCCCGTTCATCCCCATATAACGATACTGTTCAAAACTACTAAAAGCCGGATACATCAATAACTAAATACCTTAGAGACATTAAATTTTACCTTGAAGATGGCATTGGAGAGGTTTATAGGAGCCAGTGTGAAATTTGACGATGGGCGTGGCACCGCCCAATTTCGACAAAATTTGGCATATGATATTTTTTCGTCATTTCTATGTCTCGTTGTAAAAATTAGTGAAATCTAACAATAACCACTCCTACTTCCCATATAGCACAATTTTAAATTCCACTTGATTCTTTTACTTTCCAGTACACAAACCAAGAAACAATTAATATAACGGAACTAAACTATGCACTAATAATGCCTTTAGTGTGCGCCACCTTATGACCAAAAATTGTTTAAATCCAATTAAAACTGTTCAAGCCCCTAGGTACCGAGTATTTGGATCCCAGTACCTATAGTTGAATTTTGATCGAAAATATAGGTCAACATGTGAGATATATAATGGAAATTCAGAAGTAGTACGTCTCTGACAATGGTATGTCTGTATTTTAAATATGGCTTGAATCAGTTCAATAATTCCTTGAGCCCCATATTTCTAATATAAAGATTTTCGAACTTTCAGATGACTTTACGCTGGATATTGAGCTACCTCAACAAAAATTAAAGAGCGTGTTTTACTCATAACAGTGTATCTTTGTGCCTAAAATAGATAAATTGGAGCGATAACTTTACTTAACTCGCATACAACTAATATCAAGATATTCGACCATCCGGCTGCCTTTACTCTATATGATAGGCTTTACACCTTAAAGTATTTCCCTGGCTTTGATTCTTGCAAATTGCAAGAGTATAAAATATTCGGTTGCACCCGAACTTAGCCCTTCTTTACTTGTTATTTATATTATATTTTAGCCATTGCGACTGAAAGAGTGTATGATATATAGATTTATATATAGTATAAATATATATTTCCTGTTTGTCTTTCAAAGTGGCAAAGGGCTACAAAAGTGTGATAATAATGTTAAGTTTCTATTACAGTATTTATTACTTGAATAAACTTATATACAAGGAGCTTTCCAAAGTAAACAGAACTTTTAGAGAAAAAACAGAACAAATAGTTCTTCATCAAAATCAATCTATGTACATATTTAATTCAAAATAGTCCTTTCTGCTTCAATACAGCTTTTTGCACGGTCCAAACACACCTTTCGTAAGACCAAAGGTTCAGTAAAAATGCGATAAATCGATGATTTGGAGATGTTCAATTCGGTTTCGATGGAATTTCCGGTGATCACGGATTTTGATTGGCCCACATGTTGAAAACGTTGAAACCACTCGTGCGCTCAGCTACGGGAGAGGCAATCATCGCCACAAACTTGTTTCATCAATTGAAACGTTTCGGTAAAAGTTTTACCATTTTTAAAACAAAATTTAAAGTTGGCTCTTTGTTCAAAGCTCAGCAACAGTCGACATGTAGATGACGCCACCGGGGAGCGCTATATTCAAAAAGTCCTGTTTACTTTAGAACCTACCTTCGAAATGAGTGGAAGAGATTATTCAAGCAGTATTCCAATAATGCTTGTCGACTTTTTTATATATGTAGCTTTCTCTATGCCATTTAGCTAACACTGGTCAAACATTTGCACAGAAATGGAATGTATTCACAGCTTCTGAAGTCATAAAATTTTATTGCGATCTTTCATACATTTTCAGATTTACTATATGTTACCTGCATGCTATTTATGGTAGATTGAGTTATAACTTTCGACTCTTAAATTTCTACTCATCATGCATTCTCCCCAATTTCAAGCTTCGCATAAAATATATGATTGTTGTCACAGATGTTAATAAATTTTTTAATATTTAATGAATTTAATAAAAATGCTTTCTTTTTCATACCACGTATGTACAGACTTTTCCAATAACAGTGATATCATTTCTTTTATTTAATGAATGATAATTAAGCACAATTGATATATTAAGTTCTTTTCATTCAGAACGAGTCAGATAAACCCAATTTTCGAGTACTTTTTTCACTAAATCAATTCGTATGCCATGAATAGCACGTTCAATATTAACTTCTACAGCTTGAAAGAGTCTGGTTTATTGTTAAAGACCAATGACTTAAAAGAATTCCACAAGAAGTAGTCAATGTTGTTAAATAAGAACTTCTGAGCCATTCAATGTCACAATTACTTGAAATAATATTACCCGTGCTGTGTGGCATGTAGCCCGTCGGGTTGTTGTAAAAAACCGTTTTCGTTTTCAAGTTGTCCCAAGACATAATCAACAAATTCACGGCGTTTACTGTGGTTTAATGGCTTCGGTTTTTGAGTGAGAACAATTTTTTACGAATGCAATTCAAAATTCTTTTTCAGAATCTGCCAGGTTCTGATTTGAGACATTCCCAATTCTTGAGATCGGCTTGGAATCGGCAAAATTCAGTCACATTGGTCATTGTCGTACTGGCACTTGAACATTATGTAAAGAAAATGTGTGCTCCAGGTTTTCAACAATTCAAAGACGAATAGCGAGCACAGGCTACGATTATTATGACCATTAAATGGCAAAAGTCTTTTCTTAATGAAACTGTAAACATTACAGAATACAATAAAAAAATTACAGATCCTGACATATTAAAAATGCCTGAAACGGCACTTAGAAATCATATCATGTCATTCGCAAAAATATATGGAGACCCGGGCATGCCAATGGTGAAGGTTGGCTGAATGGGGTCGAAATCGTAAAATACAAGAACGACCCCTTGCTTATGGGTAAAAGAAATTGTGGTACAGCTTAAGGGACTGTAGAAGGGCCGTCATGGAGATAGGGAACCATAGGGGCTCAACTCAAAAGGGCATAAGGAAATAGCATATAGTGCGTTCCTTTGGACACTTAACTGATTCGAACTGTTGTAGTCCCCTGGTATGATGATTTCAATTGTATGAAGAGCTTGAACTGGAACTGTTCACGGTGGTAACCACTCCTGTGATCACTTGTAGTAAATGATTTTCTGAAAAAAATTGAAGGAAGAGAACACAAGCTGATAGCATACACATATGAAATAACTATACTTGTGGCAGGCAAGTTCCTATACACAATTAGAAGCGTGATGAATAACGTTCGAATGGTCACAAACAGATGAACTATATCGGATAATCGGGAGCAATAATCTCACATCGTATCGCGTCAGAGAAAGTCTTCAAGTTATCTCAATTTATTTACTTATTTACACATCCATTGAGCAAGAAATAGGTATCATCGCTGAAAAAAAATTGGCTCGAAATCATATGATCTTCTTGGAACCTTTCCAGAGCCCATAGAGTAAAGCGATGTAGCTTGGGAAGGTCGAGCGGCTTCAGTTCTTGCACAAGCTGTATTTTAAACGGTTCCAATTTAAGGTTTCAACGTGAAATGCTCCAAGTCGTTCCATACGTCAGTCCGAGTTTCTGCGAACGGCGCTGAATCGACTCTCCACTGTCACGCCCAAACCGAATGGGAATAAAAAAATAAAGTTGAACGATTTCTAAACATTGCTCCGGTGTAAGTCTTTCAACTATTGGTGCCGGGGTCTAAATTTTCGGTAATTAGGGGTTGGAACAGTTTCTATTGGATTTAAAAAATGTTTGCTCATAAGGTGTCACACACTAGAGGCATAATTCGTGCAAAGTTTTATCCACATATATTAATTGCTTCTAAATTTTTGTACTGTAAACTGTAGGAATCAAGCCGACTTTAAAATTGTGATATATGGGAAGTACCACGCCTCCTTGGTCCGATTTCAATAATTTTCACAACATGACATAGGCATATAAAAGTATTGCCACCTAAAAAATTTTGTCGAAATCGGTTAGTCGGGTCACGAGATATGGGATTTCACCAAAAAGTGGACGCCCATCGTCCAATTTTCCCACTGGCTCCTATAGACCTCTCCAATGCCATCTCGGAGGTAAAATTCAATGTCTCTAACGTATTAAGTTATTACTTTATTGCGTTTTTAGTAGTTTTTAACAGGCGAGGTTATCCTCCGATTTCAACATGTTCCCCCTTTCGTTAAAAGTTCTTATAATATTTGCGCTTAGTATGGTAAAAGCAACCATTTCGCAATATTTTTTTTTTACACAAATTTTTATTTTAGAGTTCAGGTTTTTCATATGTTATAGTATAGAGAAAAAATTTTTTCTCTTAGTCAAAGGAGGTTTCTACATTATTATTAAGGGTTTTAAATAAATAAAACAGCAAACAAAAAAATTTTCTATGTTTCGAAATTTCGAAAATTTTTTACCATACTACCCCCTTAATTTAGTGTTTAGTTATGGCGTCTTACATATTTTTGGTTAATTGTGATGTGTGAGCGTGGCAGTGGTCTTTTACGCCCATCTACGAACTCGAAATTTTTTCTATACTCTGGAACCCGTGAACCAAGTTTCATCAAGATATCTCAATTTTTACTCAAGTTACAGCTTTCACGGACGTCCGGACACAAAAGACAGACAATCAAACAGATTTTAACCTTTCTCGTGATCTTGATCAATTACATATGGGGTATTCCATACCAAATCGACAACTTTTGAACCCAACCCCTTTAGATTTTACTGAAACTTATCCATTCTTTTTTACCTTTTGAAAAATATTTTTGAGA
The DNA here is from genome assembly GCF_016617805.1 of Bactrocera tryoni. Lineage (NCBI taxonomy): Eukaryota > Metazoa > Arthropoda > Insecta > Diptera > Tephritidae > Bactrocera > Bactrocera tryoni. The sequence goes on from NC_052503.1 coordinate 45,617,484, forward strand.
ATTTTTTCAAAATTTTTTGTCCAACTTCAAAAAAGTTATGAATTTTTCAAAAAATTGGCTTTTTTATTTTCAAACAGCCATAACTTTTGTAGATATTGACTTTTGAGGACCTTTTTTTAAAAAAATTTTTGTTTTTGAATGAACTTTTCGAAAAAATAATCAAAAAATAAAAAAAATCAAATAATCGGTTTTTTTTAAATAAAATCGTCATTTTCTTTTTGGAAGTCCGTCATTTTTTTTTTTTTTTGCTCAAACAAAACTTCAATTAATTTGACAACTATTCCTGCTAATCCCGGAGTGGGCCGATTTTTATTTATAGTTTTTTTTCATTTTTGAAAATTTGACAATTTTTTTTTAAATAAATTTTTTTGGAAGTTCGCCATTTTTTGTTTATTTTTTTTCCTCAAAAAAACTTCAACTAATTTGACAACTATCCCTGATAATTTTATACATATGTATGTACATTACAGACTTTCGTTTCCTGTTTCACCTTTAGCTGTATTTCTTTGTATTTCTTTATATTTATCAAGCTCTTGCCATATCTTGATTTTTTTACCGTCTTTACAGTTTTGTGTTAGTCAATACTGACTACGTGTTAATGAAGATTGATAGCCTGAAATAAGAAAATTGATTATATATGTGTATAGGTATCAAAATGTCTACATGTATGTTTGTACGACTTGTGGCATATACCAAAATATGTATGCTGACAACTTGTCGATGTAATTAATCAATATAAATAAATGTTCACATACGCATTTTTGAGATAAATTGTCCTTTTGTATTTATTTTAAAACATCTGTTTTCGTTTCAAGATTATCTCTGCAATATTCACACATTTATATGTGAATAAAAGAATATTCCCGTAAACAAAAATATAGAACGTAGACAGAAGAAATTAGAAGTCTTATGAAGTTATTAAAATAAAATTTCTTTTATATTATTTGTCTGAATTAGTGGGAAGGTGGGAGTAGAACTTCAAGATATACCGTTAGAGATATCCGTATTGCATTTGAAAAATATAGTATTATTATTATCATGGTTACATTAGCAAGATTAAGCAATATAAATTAAGTGGATTAAGCTTATTACTAACGGTTAAAGGTTAAGCTGAATTTGTTATTTTAAAAATGACAATTGGCAGCCCTAATTTAATTACATACATACATATATACGAT
>NC_052503.1:45618757-45644597 GCF_016617805.1 Bactrocera tryoni
TTATTTTCTTCTAAAATGATTTGGTGTCTCATTTATTGTTTAAAGCAAGAACATGCAAGGAAGGGCTAAGTTGAAGTGTATCCGGACATTTGACAACCTTGCAATCTGCAAAAATCAAATACGATTGTAAAAAAAATCCGGATGTCTGTCTGTCCCTCCGTCCGTCTGTCCGTCCGTCCGTTTGTCCGTCCGTCCGTCCGTCGTCGTCCGTCGTCCATTATTTGGACCGTAATTTTTGCGTAATTTTTTGGAAAAGTGGGCGTGGCCCCGCTCCCTACTAAGTTTTTTGTACATATCTCGGAAACTACTATAGCTATGTCAACCAAACTCTATAGAGTCATTTCCTTTAGGCATTTTCATATACAGTTCAAAAATGGAAGAAATCGAATAATAACCACGCCCACCTCCCATACAAAGGTTATGTTGAAAATCACTAAAAGTGCGTTAACCGACTAACAAAAAACGTCAGAAACACCAAATTTTACGGAAGAAATGGCAATAAGAAGCTGCACCCAGGCTTTTTTTTAATTGAAAGTGGGCATGGCGTCGCCCACTTATGGACCAAAAGCCATATCTCAGGAACTACTATACCGATTTCAATGAAATTCGGTATATAATATTTTCTTAACACCCTGATGACGTGTACGAAATATGGGTGAAATCGGTTCACAACCACGCCTTCTTCCTGTTACAACTAAGCGAAAAAACATCAAGATAAGGAAAAAATTTAAAAGGTCATAAAAAAAAAACTGACACATACGAACGCCAAACCCTTTGAGAGTTTTACTATACTGACCTAGTACCATAACCCTGACTTGGAATTTCTCACCCCCCAGATTAACTGTGGTACTGTGTAATGAATGGTTATTTTCAGGATCCCAAAGCACTTTAGTTTTTGCTTTATTTTCCGGTCGACTTTGGAATTTGGAGATTTTGAAAATTATATACAAAGAAGTTGTCAAAAGAAGCTTAACGCTCAGTGCATGACACTGTGAGGTTATGGACTGCTTCTGACAGCGTAGTATTTCATGATTTTTTGCGTTTATATTTAATTAAAATTTATTTAATAAACATATAAAAATATTCAGATAGTCGGAAAAATATGATCGTTGACAATAAGATTGGACTGTATGAGCCTCTATCAAGCTATAGACAATAAATTCGGCACAGATGGCCACACAAGGTACACAGATGGAGCGAATATCTGACAATGCACCTGAGCCTTTAGGAGGCCCATTGTGAAAGCACCGGGACTAAAATAGTCTTTTTGCATTAAGTCCTCTGAGTGGTCCTGTACTCTTGATGAAGTTTTTCAATACAAAATATTTTATTTGTGGAGTGCAAAAAGTTTTTTTTTTCGCAACTTCCGAGAAACCCTTGCCATCATTATAGAAGGAACATTTGCTATTTTAGTATTTTTTGTGTTTACAGTTTTATGCTGTGAGATAAGTATTCCTAAAACCGGATCGTAATCAGCTTCATTCTTGAATTGTTGTTATTTATAAGCAAGTAAGAAAAAGCAAAGTACGGGTGCAACCCAACATTTTATACTCTTACAACGTGCAAGAATCAAAGCCAGAGAAATACCTTAAGGTGCATAACGTCAACCAGAGAATAGGAATCCAAGGTACAGATGAACTTCCCTAACTGGAATGATCATAACCCACAAAAACAACCGAGGTAAACAGACTTCGAGTTATGGAAGTAAATTTGTATGAAATTTGACTTCTTTCTTCTTCTTCTGTACTGTCAACTCAAGAGTTCGCATTATGGCGAACTTCCAGTTATAGAAGTTCATGTTTTGGAAGTTCAACTGAATATATAAAACTCATACACTGACCGACATTTTCGACAAAAGGTTTGTCAAAAAAAAAAAAAAAATCATTATGCATATATAGTGTATGGGATTTGGAAGTAGTATAGGCCCGATTTTATGTATTTTTGACAATACAAAATACTATTAATATGCCACGTACCAATAAAATGTTTCCAAAGGCTCATTAAGGTACCATCATCTTCTGAAGTAAGGTCACCCGGTAATTTTATGTTTCTTGTACGCTTACTCATAATTGCTTAATTTCAATTGTGCGATTAAACAATTTTAATAGCAAACACGTTTTGCATTGCTGTGGCAACGGAGGGAGTCGCTCCGTTTATATGCTAAGTGCTGCGTTGAATATGCCACTGATTGCCAGTGGTTTGCAACTAAGTATAACACCGGTCAACAATAAAATATTTTTTTGGGGTTTCTGTTCTCATGCTTGAATTCTGATTCTAGACATTGACAAATTCTTAAATATTAATCTTTAGTTCTTTAAGTTTGCTTTGGGCTGATCTACATCGATAAGTATATTTGGGGTTTAATACGAAAGAGCTCATATGGGCATAAAAAAAATACAAAAAATATTCACTTTTAGACAGTAATTTCTTGTTATTTTACATTTATATATTATTGTTTATCACACATCTTGAATAAAAACGACGCTTTATCTAAAAGTTTTCTAATTATAATCTATTGTGAAATTGTAGAAAAAATATAAAAATCATCGAATTGCTCTAATTTCTACGAAAGCAAACTTTAAACGGAAAAAATATGTTTTCCTTATTATACATATATTGTCATAGGAGAAACTAAAATTTCACATGTAGATGTCAGACCCAAAAATCGTGTTGATCGGTGTAATGAGACTTCTTTTAGCACTAAATGTTATTATGTTTGTGTTTGAGCTTATTATATGATACATATGTACATATATCGGTTGCTGATTTTTTAATACAGTTTACGCATTCTTCAGCTCTAGAACCTACAACTAATCTGGATGTGCCAATTAATAATTTAAAAAATATATATACATACTTGTATTCACTGATTTTGATTAATATAGATATAACACATAAGCGATTTAAAGTCAGGTGGTGATGAAAGTTGAAGTCACTATATTAGGTATAAAGTAAGGAATTGATTGATTGCGATAAAGCAAATATACCTAACTTAACTAAAAGACAAAGGTCAACTGAAGTGGGTGTGCCACCAAGTGAAACAGTGTTATACCCACTAAATTATTTTCTGTTATGGTTCTGAACTACATTATTATGAGAGTGATCCCGAAGAGAAAATTTCTAGAGGACAATGGAATTGGGTATTTGCTGGGCTGACAACCGTGGCGAGGGCATACTGACAAAATCGGTATGTTGAACAAGGAGGAACTTGAAGAGATTCAAGAGCTGTTTTTTCATCCAGAAAAGCAACGGTTTGGTGCGGTTTGCAAGCCGGTGGCATCATCGGTTCATATACCCACAAAAATGATGCCGGTGAGAACGTAACCGTCAAAGGCAATGAATGGACCATCTAAGACGTAGCGGGGCCAACATTTGAAAGAGATAATGTTCAAAAATTAAATTCCAAGGAATGCTCTTTCGAATGAGAATAAACATTCCTCATTAAATTTGAAGTTTCTGTGTTTTAAAAACATGGGCACCTCGAAATAACTAGGTCAAATAAAATACATTTTTGACAATAATCAATTTTGAACTATTACTAACAATGTCGAACTTTACTAAGATTTCTTGCATTATTTCTGAAATTTCTTTGCCAAATTCAAATTCATTACATATGTGGCGATTTAAACTCATTTATTTCTATTTAGATCTTAGTAGTTTTCGGAAAGAGGGATGTCGTTGCAAAAAGCAACTGAGTTTCAACCGGATAAAGTATACGTAAATCAGATAACCAATATCATTCCCAATCGATGCAGTAAGAAGTAAAAAAAGAATCTACTCAATTGATTACTAATGGAAAACAACATATTTTATTTTAGCTCAACCAATGCACTATATTTATTCTGTATAATAAAGTACTGTTTTAACTTCCTCTACATTATTAACAACAAAAAATTGATTAGAAAGAGAATTTTTTTTTTTGCTGTTGTGTGGAAGTTAGAAGAAAATTTCACAAACAAAAACAGTCTTTAACTGCGGCTCATGTATGGAAGTATCGAAATCGAAATTTGTAGTTTAAAGTTAAGTATGGTCTAATTTTTAAGTTTCGCTGTGCACACATTGTGGCTTAGATCTGCCACAGATAATAAAATATAATATACTAGAGCTGCATAGATAGAAAGTCAAGAGGACAACTCAAATAATTTCTCTTAAAAAGGCCAAGTATGCAAAGTAATAGAGCAGTGAAGTAATTTTTATTTATACATAGACACCAAAATAGACAAGTTGGTTTTTATAGGAGTGACTAATGTTCAGCCTGAACAACTTGGTAACAGCTTAGTTTGAAAGAACGGTTAATAATTATTTACCTGATAAACAACTGACTTTTTAAAATAGTACACCAAAGTATGTGACATATAAATGTAACTCAGAAGTTATTAATTTAGAAACGTTTACCGATGGCATAGACCTGTATTGAAATTAGCATATACTTGTAAATTTTTTGTCAGAATCAAATGAAAACCAAATTTTTCGGTGCAATGATTTGACATAAATCGGTGTATGGTATTTTCAGTCACTACATACTTTTAAGTATCAAAGAGTATTACCAATAACGATTCAAATTTTTAACTCCCATATGTGTGTGCTTAAATATCTTCAAAACATGCAACACCCAATGACGAACTTAAAAATAATAAAATAAATTAAATGTATTAATTATGATGATTTTTAAACTCTTTTAAACAGCTGCTACAGAGTATTATAGTTTTGTTCACCTAACGGTTGTACGTATCGCCTAAAATTAAGCGATACTCGTAAAGATATAGAGTTATGCATATATAAATGATCAGGGTGACGAGAAAAGTTGAAATCCCGTTGACTGTCTGTCTGTCTGTTCGTCCGTCCTTGCAAGCCGTGACTTGAGTAAAAATTGAGATATCTTGATGAAATTTGGTACGCAGGCTCCATAGTACAAAACCAAATTCGTGTTCGTAGATGGGCGTAATCAAACTACGAAAGTGGCCCGCCCTCTAATCAGTTTAATGTATGTTCTAAACCACTTAAGCTACAACAACCCAGCTCGCTCACTACGAATATTACAAGAACTCCCACAAAAAAATACAACATTAAACAGCTGATTGAAATTAAGCGTAAATTTTTCTGATGCGTATAGTAAACTTAAATTGTTGAATGTTATATTCGTTTAAGAATTTAAATGAATATTGTCGCAATATATTGAGCCTTCAATATATTGAGCCGTTCATTTACCATGGAAAATAACGAAGATGCCGGAACTTCAAAAAAAGGAAGATATACAACATTCTTCTGGATTGAAGAAGCAGAATACAGCAAATGGATTAAAAAAAAGATGATTATACAAATTATGCCAAATTAATATTTGTATAAAATATGAAGGAAATCGAGCATTACGCAAACATGCCCAAGGCAAACGGCCTACGAAATTAGCATTGTCTCAAAAATTGTCACACAGCATGATAAACTTCACTGTTCCGGCAGACTCAAAGGAGGATTCACACATATCCAGGGCTGAACTAATGTGCGTTTTTCACAATGTTGTTCACGGGCTTAGTTACAACAGCTTAGACTGTCAATCAAAACTAAGTTCTTCAATATTTTGCGACAGTAAAATTGCTAATGAAATAAGTTGTGGCCGTACCAAAGCATCAGCTATAACACGCAACGTATTGGCATCATAGAGAAAAAGTAACTGATGCATTGAAAGAAAGTTTTTACTTTTCGGTAAGTAGCGACGCATCAAATATTGGAAACGTGAAAACGTATCCATATGCCGTTCAATATTTCGATGCTAAAACAGGAATACAACAGAAAATTTTAGATTTTTATGGAGACCCAAAAGAGGCTGCCAAAGACATTTCTGGCAATATCGTAAGAATAACAACTGAAAATAACCTTAACATTCAGCATATTGCAGCATACAGTGCGGATAATGCGGCAGTTAATTACGGTGTTCATAATTCCGTATATAAAAAACTTAAAGAGGTAAACCATAAAATTGTAAAGGCAAATTGCAACTGTCATGTAATAAATAACTGCATCAAAAGTGCTTTAAATGCTTTATCTGTCGACGTAGAAAACATTGTGATTAAGACCTTCAATGAATTTAGCTCATCAGCTTTGTCAAATGAAAAGTTAAAGGAATGTTTTGAGTTTGCATGTATCGAATACAAGCATCTACTACGGCATGTTCCCACTCGATGGCTTTCCCTTTTGCCTGCAATTGACCGATTATTACATTCTTGTCCTGCGGTTAAAAGGTACTTTTTACAAAAGGGAAAAAACAACTGCAGAAAAGAAATCTGGAAATTTGTATCATATGGAATGTCAGATACTGAACTAAATAATGCGGATGAAGAATGCATTTCTGACGGTTTATCAGAGGCGTATTTGTATTTTACTCATAATGTAATGCATGAATTCCAATCAGCTGAACTGGCGCTTGAAAATGATTCTTGTACAATTATGGAACTTCACATCATAATGAGTAAACTTATAAATAGTCTTCAAAGCCAAAGAAAGGATTGTTTCTGTGGAAGTAGAGTTTTGGTTATTTTTAAAACATATTTCAAACAATGATGTTGAAGCATTCAAATTAGAAGCAAATCAATTTATAACAAATGCTATTTCATACTTGGAGCAACGATATGATTTCGGAGATGAATCAATTTACAAACACATATCAGTTTTAAATCTGAAACAATCTCTTTTGTCATGGGATACATTAGCAGAGCTTCCAAAAATTTTACAGATATCAAATTCTATTGATAATGATATGTTATACTATACAGATTATTGTTGTCTTCGAGAAGTATTTGATCAATTGCCAAAAGATATTCCCATTGACGAAATATGGTCTTACTTTTTCAAAAAATGTGATAAAAATAACTTGATAAATATATTTAAATTGATCTCGTTTATTTTTTCTACTCCAATTAGTAATGCTTTTTGTGAAAGAACTTTTAGTACATTAAACAATTTATATTCTGAAGAAAGGAATAGAATGGCATTTGACCTTATAAAAGCTGAATTGTTAATAAGACAAAACTTGAAAATTGTAAAAAATTTCAAAATTTTGTGCTAACGCCTAAAGGAACAGAACTAGTTAAGTCTGTTACTAAAAGTACAAAGTATATGTGGCAAATTAATAAAGTTAAATGTGAATTAAATATAGAATTTTTATATTATTTGACGTATATTGAATTGTAACACGCTTTTGTTTTTTTAAGTTTTTGTATAATTTGTTGTGTTCTTATTGTTTTTTTTTTTAATAAAATTTAACAGTTTTTCTGCTCATTTATATGTATGCGTTATTTTAATTGTCAAGATATTTTTTTGAAATCAAGCTGATTTTAGGTGAGTGTCAAGCTGGCTGGCTTTTGGGATGTGGCAAACCTAGTGGTACCGAATATAACGGTCTCTTAAAAACTATTAAGAGGGTAATAAAGTAATATCTAAATACGTTAGAGACATTAAATTTTACCTTGAAGATGGCATTGGGGAGGTTCGTAGGAGCCAGTTCGAAATATATATGACGAAATTTCTGTTAAATCTACATCAATCAATACTTTGTTAATATCATGAATGCCAAACGCGTTATTTTATATATTATAGACTTTCGTTTCATGTTTCACCTATAGCTGCATTTCTTTATATTTATCAAGCTCTTGCCATATCTTGATTTGTTACCGTCTTTACAGTTTTGTGTTAGTCAATACTTACTACTTGTTAACGAAGATTGATAGCCTAAAATAAGAAATTTAGTTACATATGTGTATAGGTATCAAAATGTCTACATGTATATTTGTACGACTTGTGGCATATACCAAAATATGTATGCTGACAACTTGTCGATGTAATTAATCAATATAAATAAATGTTCACATATGCATTTTTGAGGTAAATTGTCCATTTGTATTTATTTTAAAACATCTGTTTTACTTGTAAAACTTTAAATTAAATGTCATTGTTGTCTAAACTGCCCTGAATTTGGCCCGACTCTATTTAGAGTTTGTTTAGAGTTAAGTTGGTATTTTAATAATTATTATTATTTTACTGCTTGCTTTGCTTGCTTTGCTTGAACTCATCTCTATAAATATACTATCGTTCATAATCGTATCTTTTATAAGAACTATGATGTTTATGGAATCTTAGCATCGCAATGTCCTTTAAAGTACAAAATGCTTGTTTTAACCTTATACTATGGAGGGCAAATGAGGGCTTATGTCATCTAAAAATTATTTTAAAATAAAGCTTCATTTGCTTCTGGTGAAAAAGCTTTAAGCTATTCCTTGTCAAATTCAAATTTAATAATTAGCTTGTCTAATATTCTTGAAGTTACTAGCGTTGATTGCCTGATTATACAGAATACGGTACCCTTCCCTAGCGAAAAAAAAAACCTAAACAGCTCCTCCTTAGTTGTTCTCACGTTTGAATAATGTTGTACATATTGTAAATTGCTTAATTTGGCTTCATTCGAAATTGTTCCAATATGGTGTCTATTTTCTTCACATAAGATGACTAATCGTAGTTATCGTTTTCAAAAAATGATCTGATCCTTGATGCCTACCTTATCAATTTCGTATCAGTTTTTATGGGTGGGACAAACTTATCTTCTTCTTCGTTCTCTGGTAAATCCATACCTAAAGATTTATTATGTTGTTGAATTTAATTTTACCTTTGGCATTTGTTTGAATAATATATTTTAAATGCCAATGTTTTCCACTCACATCTTTAACTTAAAAGGATATTCTTCGAAATAATACTGAGTTTTTTTGAACTGCTATTCTTCGGACTTAGCAGAACTGCGTTTACTGACTGAAATTTATTATTCTCGATATTTACATTTACACTTTATTTTGTAACGTTCAGCTTATCAATTACTTATTCCTAGAATTGATCGTGCAGAGATTTACTCAATTGGTGCTGACTTGAGGAACCTATATCAAGTTTTATATATAACTACTATATCAATGAAATGAAAATTATTACTCATATCACGGCTAAGTATGATAAGTTTAAATGTAGAGTCTTAATGGCGCTATATCAACCACCTAATGATCCCATTTTTTTCTTCATCCAATGTCCAAAGCCATCGACCGAAGCAATCAAGCACCTGTCATTATTTGCAACCTCAGGGGATAACACCTAATAAAAATTACAATTATATTGCAAACACTGCAATTATCGAGAACTCCTCTCACTCCTTGGGATCGCTCGCTTGCATTTCTACAACTCAATTAAATCTGACGCACATTGATAATTTAATTTAACGACAAAACGGGATTACTAACACCATGTCACATGGTGCACGTGTTTGTCAATAAAAAGTTTAAAGATCTCGTTGCCAAATAAAGAACTTTGGACGAAATGCACATAATACAACTCAGCAGACGTTAGTAGGTTCGGATTGCGCATAATTTGCGGAAGCAAGCTAGTGATATCTCAAAACAACTGAAAACCTCAAGGCAGCAGGCAGTGCCGAAGGCGTTGGAAACGTTGGGGAAAACTTACATCGAACTAAAAATTCAAAAACGGTAATTAACAGATATCCTAGAGGAAATAATGAGAGCTTTTGTACTTCCTTATTAGTTTACTTTCTGTATTTGACTATTTACAAGTGAATAATTATAAAGAAAGACCTACAGCATCAATGGAGGTTGGAGAGGTAAAAAAATCTCGTATCCAATTTGTACATGGGCTTCCATAATACCCTTCCCTGCCGGTTCTAAAATTTGATGCTAATGACTGTTTTATTCAGTGAGTTATCACACTTATAGTAATTTTCAACATGTCTGTTATATGGGAAGTGGGCGTGGTAAATATCTGATTTTACACATTTTCACATAGTGTGAAGAAATGCTAAAAACACGTAATTTCTGCAAGTTTGGTGAAAGGCTTCAGTGGTTTGAAGCATATATACATTTAACCATTTAGAGAGAGGAGCCACTGCCACTTAAAAAATTTTTTAGCTCAGCGGTGCCCCTCAAAACAGCGCTTTGTGTCTTAATTTAGTGCTTAGTTAGGCAATTTTTATACTCTCGCAACAAAGTTGCTAAGGAGAGTATTATAGTTTTGTTCACATAACGGTTGTTTGTAAGTCCTAAAACTAAAAGAGTCAGATATAGGGTTATATATACCAAAGTGATCAGGATGACGAGTAGAGTTGAAATCCGGATGTCTGTCTGTCCGTCCGTCCGTCTGTCCGTCCGTCCGACCGTGCAAGCTGTAACTTGAGTAAAAATTGAGATATCATGATGAAACTTGATACACGTATTCCTTGGCTGTATAAGAAGGTTAAGTCCGAAGATGGGCAAAATCGGCCAACTGCCACGCCCACAAAATGGCGGAAACCGAAAACCTATAAAGTGTCATAACTAAGCCATAAATAAAGATATTAAAGTGAAATTTTACACAAAGAATCGTATTAGGGTGGGGCATATTTGGAGGTAATGTTTTTGGAAAAGTGGGCGTGGCCCCGCCCCCTACTAAGTTTTTTGTACATATCTCGGAAACTACTCTAGCTATGTCAGCCAAACTCTACACAGTCGTTTTCTTCAGGCATTTCCATATACAGTTCAAAAATGGAAGAAATCGGATAATAACCACGCCCACCTCCCATACAAAGGTTATGTTGAAAATCACTAAAAGTGCGTTAACCAACTAAGCAACAACGTCAGAAACACTAAATTTTACGGAAGAAATGGCAGAAGGAAGCTGCACCCAGGCTTTTTTTTAAATTGAAAGTGGGTGTGGCGTCGCCCACTTATAGACCAAAAACCATATCTCAGGAACTATTAGACCGATTTTAATGGAATTCGGTATATAATATTTTCTTAACACCGTGATGACATGTACAAAATATGGGTGAAATCGGTTCACAAACACTCCCTCATCTAATATAACGCTACTTTGAATTCCATCTGATGCCTTTTCTGTATAATACGAGTATATACATTAGGAACCAATGATGATAGCGGAATAAAACTTTACACATATTTGAAAAATATGTAAATGACGGATAATGAAATCTCGATTATCACTTTGTCATGCGAGAATATAAAATGTTCGGTGACACCCGAACTTAGCCTTTCCTTACTTGTTTAAGATAGTTTTCCAAAATAGATTCTAAGTAATAAAAATATCACAAAAAAACAAGAAAAAACGTTAACTTCGGCTGCACCGAAGCTAATATACCCTTCACAGGTGTATTTCTTTTAGTATCTACATATGTGTTCAGTTTGTATCGAAGCTATAAGCTATAGTAATCCGATCTGAACAATTTTTTTGGAGATTGTGTTATAACCTTAAGCAGTAATTCATTTCAAATTTCGAGAAGAAGTTTACCATGCAAGCCCTTGATTCCGATCGTTCGATTTGTATGGCTGCTATGTGCTATAGTGAGCCGATCTGAACAATTTCTTTTGATATTACATTATTTCTATAAACAATAACTCATACCAAATTTCGTGAAAATATATCGTCAATTGAGGAAGTTTGCCATGCAAGCATTTCATTCCGATCATTCAGTTTGTATGGCAGCTCTGAACAATTTCTTCGAAGATTACATAATTATCTTAGAAAATAACCTGTGTCATCTTTTGAGAAGAGACATTGTCAAATTTGAAAGTTTTCCATACAAGAACTTGATTCCGATATATGTTATAGTGGTCCGATATCGGCGGTTCCGACAAATGAGCAGCTTCTTGAAAAGAAAATGACGTTTACAAAATTTCAAAATGATATCTTAAAAACTGACGGACAGATGGACAGACAGACAGACGGACATGTCTAAATAGACTCAGCTCAACATACTGATCATTTATATACATACATATATACTTTATAGGGTCTCCGGCGTTTCCATGTTACAAACTTCGTGACGAACTTAATATACCCTGTTCAGGGTATAATTAGGGTTTCGTGAGCTTACATCTGCGCTGGAAAGACACGAAGTGCCTTACACTACTAACCAGCTCCATCAGGACAAAAACCTAATTGTCGTCATCAGAAGCATCCTTGAATGCATCGATGACAAAACCATCCTCAGAGAAGTGAAATCCAGCAGTGAAGAGCTTACACCGCATGCGCAATGGCCCAAAAATATGGGCACTAAAAACGGTCAACCTCGCTCCTTCGCATTCTTCAGCGTCAAAGTAGAGGCAAAATGGAAATCTAACGTTATAGCGCAATGCCTCGGCTGCCTCAATTTCGCCCACACGGCGAACTACTGCCGCGCTCCCTGGGCCGGCGCCTTCTGTGGTCGCTCCCATGCCACGGCATTCTGCGCTCTCAAACGGCGAAAAGACGCGAACCCCCTTGCTTCCTTTGCTAGGGCCCACATCGCGCTACCTATCGGGATTGCCCTAAAGCCCCCAAAAAACACCTACCCGGACCTCCAAAAAAGACCCACAATACCGCCAAGGCTCTCCCATAAAGAGCCACCCGTAAACAAAACTATTAATCTCTGGACCAACTTATTCAGGGAGTAACAATATACATATATAAATTAGAGAGTGTGAAGATCCGCCGTGCAGCTGTATAATTACAGTAATTTGTAAACACTGACCTATGATAACTCATATAACGATGCGGACTATATAACATGCACTTATACATTTAAATTTTAAAAGATAAGAAGTGCCTAAAATCTGTGAACATATATGTATTTATATATTCATGGGATTTAGTATATTCATATTCGTATGTACTGTTTTATGATAAAGCCAATGAATTATCGCTTCCAGCGCCATACACTCGAACTTGAGCTGAAATGTGTCTATGTATGTAAATGTATGAAAAAAGAAATAGTAAATAAATTGTTTTAATATAAAATAGAACTTGAAACGGTTATGATAACTTAACTGTTATTTATCCGGATCACCCGGATTTCAATTCGTCTCGTCATTCTGATCATATATATATCTATCTACAAGGTGCGTTCCAAAGTAAACAGGAATTTTTTTAACATAACGCACCGTGGTGGCGCCATCTATATATCGACTAGTGTGTTAGAATTTCCTATCTCTTTCGATTGTTCAGTGAGAATTTCATGATATTTCATTGATTGGAAGTGAAGTTATTGCTTTTTAAGTGTTAGTATGTTAGTGTTATCGGTGCGAAAATGAGCTTCGAACAAAGAGCCAACATTAAATTTTGTTTTAAAATTGATAAAACTTTTACCAAAACGTTTCACTTGGTTAAAAAAGTTTATGGCGATGATTGCCTATTCCGTAGTAGAGTGCAGTAGTGGTTTCAACGTTTTAAAAGTGGTCGTGAAGACATAAACGACGATCAACATGTGGACCAATCAAAATCCGTGATCACCGAAAATTCCATCGAAACTGTGCCTGAATTCATCAAAAATCAGCCGAAATCAATATTGAAATTCATGGAAATGGAATTGAACATCTCCAGCACATCGATTTATCGCATTTTGACAAAACATTTGGGCTTGCGAAAGGTGTGTGCACGATTTGTTCTGCACAAATTGACTGACAACCAAATATTGCTCAGAATCCGTCATTCGATTCGACGCTTGTAACCGATTATTTGACCAAAAGTCACATCTTTACCATTAACCACTCTCCGTATTCACCTGATATGGCAACGTGCGACTTCTTCCTCTTCGGAAAAATTAACTTCCCCATGAAAGGAAAGCGTTATGCAGACGTAGAAGCCATTGAAAAGGCTTGCACCGGCATACTGGAGGCCATACCGGCCAACGAGCTAAAACACTCGTTCTACTTGCTTTTGGACCGTGACGCAGAAGGAGACTAAAAAGCCGAAAAAGCCATTTGTTCTGCTTTGTTTTAAGTCCTGTTTACTTTGGAACACATGTTGTATCTTAATTAGTTTTAGGTGATACATACATCCGTTAGGTGAACAAAACTATTAAACTAAGCAGCAACATGGTACAAGAATACTTGTATATGAAATAGAAATATAATTGTGAAGTTTCAAAAATACTTTGCGTTGGTTATGATAACACATACGGACATACTTATGTGTGTATATATTATAAATATAATTTTTTTTCTAACGTACTAAAGCTTATATAAACGTTTGCAGTTACGAAGATAATCTTTCAGTAGTACCATTTTTGGCACAATGGACAAACTTATCAGCAAAATAGTCTCTTGGAATTTAAATTTTATATCTCAGAGTTTTATCGGTAAAAAGGGAAAGTTGTAGGGAATGAGGTCCACATGTCCGTTTTCAAGGTTACTGTTTTTGCAAGGTTTCTGAAAATGGATTTGAATTGTTTAAAAAAAAAATCATAAAATGGATCTAGTTGTGTACAAAATTAGTGTAATTCCCCCTTCTACAACCATCTCCGCGTAAATTTCTGTACACTCTTGGAGTGTCTTAAAGTTTCTTATTAAGCATCTGTTTAAAGTATGTACATTCGCAGAGAGCATATTATGCATACAGTACTGTCGAAATCCGCTAAATATATTTATTATACATATGTATATAGTATTTATATATATATATATTTGTCAATGAAATAAATATTGATTTAATTATACAATCGTTTCATATTAAAAAATGTGAATAATATTTTCGCTTCAGAAAAAATATTATTAAAGCAAGGAAAGTTAGTGTTTAGCTTTCTTATAAATACTTGAAAACAGACTATTTATTATATTAGTATCTATAATATAATATACACATAGTATACACAAGTACACACTTATGCCTTGAGTATTATTTCGGGAGCGTATACAATAACAAAAATGAACTTATTTATGTGCCAGATATTTGCTCTTATATTATTATGTACTCAGATTACAAAATTCGTGCTAAATTTGGTTCTGTTGACTTACTCGCATATGAACTAAATGATTTCGGTTTAATCAGTTCGTTAAACGTGTTCGACATCAAAAGACGTTTCCAAATATATTCAGCGATTACATCTAATTCCAGTAACCGCCTCACTAAGAATGGCGCGTAAACATTTTTTCATTTGTATGTTATTAGCTTTGCTAAGGAATTCCGCTAGTAAAGAATCTGTAAATTATTTGAATAATGCCATTAACGCTACAACAAGCGGACCTACACACAAACTTAATATCTCGAATTTTATTGACACAAGTACATCATCTAGTAGTATATCCTCAGACACTGTTGTTAAAACTGAAAGTGAGACTACCACAAAATTAAAAAACAAAGATATAACTTATGGAGAAGAAAGTTTACCAAATAATGGAGCTAAGGAAATAATCAACAATAATTTGAATTCTAAAGATTATTTAAATAGTGAAAGTGAGCACACAACAAAAGCAGAAATATATATTACACCAACAACTAACGCAGACAGAAATTCAGAAATTATTGATATTGCCAAGAATGTAACCACAAGTAATAAAAGAATTTCTGATCATTTGAATAATGGACGTATAGCTGCAACAACTTCGATAACAATAATTGACGAAATGACCACTAACTCCACAGAAAAAATAACCAAAAATTCAGCAAAAACTAAATTTAGAGTGAAATGCGATGTCCAAATGAACAACGGAGATCCCAAATCGGTTCGCACAGATGCTTGTGGATGTGCTGACGGTTATGAAATTATTGAATATGACGAATTTAAAAATAAAATAAATAAAACTTGCGTTGAATTATTGCCAGAAACGACAACGAAAAGCGAAGAAATGAAAACGACAAGCATTGCTTCAAGTCTCTCAGGTGAAGCTCGGTTAAGAAATAACAGACACCACAGTACAGAGTCAAATACTCTCACTAAACAAGAGGTCTCATACGATCAGGTGGGAACAAGTTCCACACCGTACATAATGTTATCATCTGTAAGGAGGAGAAAGGAAAATTTTCGCACAAATGGATCTCAAATGACTTATAATATAATAGGAAGCGCGCTGATTACAGCAATGCTAATTGCTTCAGGTAAATACTAAAAAAATAATTACATTTATTCTGATTTATTGAATAAAATTTTGAAACTATATTATTTGCTCTTAAAAATTGATTTAACCAAAACAAATAATAAAAGCTGAATTAAATTTTTTTTTATAATTTCAGGGATACATTATTTATGGAGTTTTCGAAGAAAATGTAATTATGAAATTACCCATTTTGTTTAAGAATATAACATTGTAGTAAAGAAAGTAGAATAAAGAATTTTTTGATTCTTATTGAATTAAGAATATGATAAAAATACTAAGGTAAATTTAGTTTAGAAGTAACGAAACTAATTTCAAGTCTCATCAATCCTCCAAGTGCCGAATATTGTTTCAGCATATAGTAAATGTAAAGACCCAAAATAAAAGTTAAAAAGGTTAAGCTTTGATATCAAAAAAGGGTGTATACTAGAGCTGCTCGATTTGCTGGAAGCTGAAAAAACGAAAAATCGCTTAAGTCGCATAAATATTTTTTCCGTATCATTCTGAACAACTTTGCCTTAGAGAATATGGGTCTAAAATCGGTTTAGAGCCAGGAATTTTTCGGAAAGATTGACTATATAGATACATATTTTATACTTCACCTCAAAAATCGTTAGCTCGAAACCTGTTTAGACCCATAGTCTGTTTGGCAAAGCTGTACAGAATGAACTCTAGAATAACGAATGTTAATGTAAGAAAATCTAAAAGCTGTAGTGAATTCCTACGTTCGACATTCTCCCAGTTCTCAATCAACAGGATATAATGAAGTTGGTTGCTTTATCAAAAAAACATTTTCAAATTTCTCAAATTGTTTCTTAAGAATTTGGCTCTTGCAAACTCAGTACTTCCTTAAAGATTGAATTTACTTGCTAATAAAATATACACGCACAAACGCTTCAGTATGTATGTATATACTATAAAACATTATGTACTAAATTCAAACTAAATCTTAAGTTTTATATGCACAAGAAATTCCATACGTTTGTGTACAAATGTATATGTATACTTATATGTATTATATACCACACATATGTACAAATATACATACATTACAAAATGAAATTGTATTGAAAAAAAATCTGCACCGGAAATTGTGGTTTTGAAGTTTTTGCTGTGAAACTGTGTTCGTTAAGTGATATGAGTTCACTTGAATTTCTATATTAGGAATTGCATCTAATATAAAAACGACACGCATGTAAATTGCGCAGTTGTTGATCAATTATTTCGTAAAACTTTTTCTATGCTGTATAATTTTGTATTTTATAAATAATTGGTGTCTAACTTATCTTGATAGACGTAGACTCTCCAAGTTTCATTACTACATTTTGCACAACTTCATAAAATTCCAAATATGGTTGCATGTAATCCACTAAATTTTTTTTTGAATTCTTATAAAATATTGTTTCAGTTTATAATAGTTTTGTTCACCTAAAAATTGTTTGTAACACCTTAAACTAATCAAGATAAATACATTGTTATATATTCATAAATGATCAGGATGAAAAAGCGATTTCAATTCAAAGTGACTCTCTGTCCGGCCGTTTGAACGTGCAAGCAATAACTTGAGTAAATACAAAGATATATTAATGAAACTTTGTATGTGTGTTCCTTGGTGCAAAAGAGAGGTATTGCAGATAAGCGTGATCGCACTCCTGCCACGCCCACAAAACCCCATTAAACTAAAACTTATAAAGTACTATAATTAAGCACTTTATTAAGATAAAACCTGAAATTTGGGGTGGAAATCACTGCCGAAGGGAGATGTATAGTATGAAAACATCTTGAAGCTAAAAAAAAGCTTTTAATGGTTATGTTAAAAGCTTCTAAAAATGCGTTAACAATACCAGTATATGCAAATACTACGTCAGCGACATTAAACTGTGCTCCGAAAATGGTACGAAAGGACGTCAACGATGTCAGTGTAGAAATTGAACAATGGGTATGGCAACGTCCACCTTCACGTAAAATCCTCAGTGTCAGGAATTACTTTACCATATGCAACCACTGAACAATTTGGACATTTTTATGTTCCGTTGTTAAAATGGGCGAAACAAAAACACAACTCAATTTATCCAAGTATATACATGTAGGAGGGAATAATATATAGGACAGGTGTCAGTATTGTCACTGAACGAATAATACGTAGTTCAGATGTTAACATTGTAACTCAGCTGTTAATTAACGAAGCGTCCATAGGCAGCCATCAATGTAGCGGCTCATATTGATTTAAGAGTCAGTTATTAAGAAAAGTTGGTGTAAAGCGGTCACGCCGCCGCTTGAATTTAAATAAGAGCAAATAAACTGAATAAAAACTAAGAACGCGTTTTTTTTTTAAATGAATCCCACATGCATATGTAGATAAAAGCAAAATATAAGTTGTGTATGTATGTCTCCCATATACTCCGAAATAGGATGGTCCTGGTAGTGTTATTGTAAAGTTTGGTGGCGATAGGAAATTGTGTTTAATGTTCTTAAATAAATTATCGATACGCACACCGATTTAGATATTTACATACCCATACGGCCGTACTGTTGAACGAAGCAGTTGATTGTTCAAGGCAGGGAGTTTTTTATGTTACTTAAATAAGCTCTAAGCTATCAGTAATTCTCAAATACAAATTAAGCACTATAATATAATAAAATTACTCCGACGAAGCGCCCATGGAACTACTTTTTCATTAAACGCAATCGGCCCCTTACGTCGATATACCCCGACAAAACTAAAGAACAAATTTGCGGACAAACATATCTGAAGTCGACCACATTTATATGAATTGACATTGTCGGCTCTGCTGCTTTTGTTTATTTAACAGTGCTTTACAAGGAGGGTATCCAAAGTAAACAGGACTTTTTGAATCTAGCGCTCCCTGGTGGCACCATCTAGTGCGTTAGAATTTGCTATTTTTATCAATTGTCCACTGAGAATTTCAGAACATTTCATTGATTGGAAGTGAAGTTATTGCGTTTTAAGTCTCAGTATGTTTGTGTTATCGGTGCGAAAATGAGCTTCAAACAAAGAGCCAACATTTAATTTTGTTTTAAAATTAGTAAAACTTTTACCGAAGCGCTTCAATTAATGAAACAAGCTTACGACGATGATTGTCTATCTCGTAACAGAGTGCACGAGTGGTTTCCACGTTTTCAAAGTTGTCATGAAAACATAAATGACGATCAATATGTGGGCCAATCAAAATTCGTGATCACCGAAAATTCCATCGAAACTGTGCTTGAATTCATCAAAAATCAGCCAAAATCATCATTGAAATTCATGGAAATGGAATTAAGCATCCTCAAAACATGGATTTAACGCCTGAGTGTTGAATGGAAGGCACCGGACGAGCCGAAACCCAAAAAAATCGCGCATGGAGAAGTCAAAAGTGAAGACAATGCTGATTTGTTTTTATGATTCCAAGGGTATTGTCCACAAAGAATTTGTACCACGCGACCAAAACGTTAATGCGGTAATGGCGCTTTAAAGAGTTTGGTGGGCCCTATTCGACGTGTTTGGCCCGAATAACGCGAAGATGAAAGTTGGCATTTGTTGCACGATAATGCGCCGCCTCATCGATCGACGATTGTGACCGATGATTTGACCAAAAGTCACGTTTTAACCATTAACCACTCGTCGTATTCACCTACGATTTCTTCCTTTTCGGAAAAATACATTTGCCCATGAAATAAAAGCGTTATGCAGACGTAGAGGCCATTCAAAAGGCTTGTACAAGCCACTTTGAAGTGCACATAAAAAATTATTAAATTTCTGGTCAACATGAAAAACTTATATCAAATTTTGAATATACTAGGGCCACCAAATAATAATACATATATCAATGAAAGAAATGTACACATCATGTTTTCTTGTGACATCAAAACATATATTTTCGTAAAAAGTTCAAAATTCAGCCACACTTACAGAATTATTTCCTAATATCTAATAGATACTTATGATTTTCTTGAATATTTGACTTCCGGTAGGTCCCTTTTATGTCTCATTAAGGAAATGTCTTGATGGAACCTCTCACCTTGTTCGTCACTCACAGCACCCAAATTTGCCGGAAAGAAATCCAGATGAGAGTCCAGCATATGTCTTTTCAAGGACATATTACACCCCAAAGCTTTAATTGATATCATAAGTTCATTTATTAAATCTTTGCAATTTTCCGCTTTATGGTTACCTAGAAAATTTTTGAGGATGGAGTCATGTGTAGAAGTTCACGCAAGTGAGGAAAGTTCTCTGATCGCCATTCACTTGGGAGTGGCCAGAAACGATTTTTTTACACATGGCTCAAGCAGCTCACTACTTCCGGTCTTTGACCAAGTATCCTCTGGATAGCTATAATCGCGTAAGCGGTGTCTACGCCAATTAAAAAGAAGAAGAAGAAGAAAATTTTGAACAACATTCACTAAACATTTCCAGGCGAGTTTTTACTGATCATTCCGTTTTTCTTCAAAGCTCTTAACCTTCATCAATTGCCGTATTTGTGGGCCTACAAATATACCCTCTTTGATTTTCGCCTCGCTGAGTTAAGGGAATTTCTCTTTTAGATATAAAAATCCATCTCCATTTTTAGGCATAGTTTTTACAAAAAAACTTGATGTGATAGAAATAAAACTGTTACATATTTTTCATAAGGGTACAGCAACATAAATAAAAATCATAACAAAGTTCATATGACAAAAAGAGTGTTTACCAGTGTAATCGTTTATCACTATTTTAGTACAAATGTTGTTGATGAAATTATGGTGTGGGTAGTTGGTAGATTTTAACAGATCTGGTGATGAAAGCCTCGAGTGCGTCGCTGTTGTGGCTTTGTGTGTCACATGTGTTACGTGTGGTAGAATTTCGTAAAGCAAACTTTTACTTCGTGCTCCTACTTTTGAAATCATGCGCGCATATTCGAAACCACACGGTATGTGTGGGTGCACGAAGCATTGTCTCCATAGAATATAAAATATGGAAATATTTACTTTGAATTCTTTACCGTTAAGTATATCTATACGTGAGTTTCGTAGTTGGTCTTACAGTATTACAGGATTATCTCTTCTTTCGTGCCCTATAGTTGTTATTTAACCAACTCAGCACTCATGTGCTAAGTTGGCTACAAACAACATATAGTCACAAAACCAAATGCATGTACACATGCGGATGTATTTTAGATGCGGTAGAGTAAACAGGAAAAATATTTATTAAGGCTTCAACCACCAAATTAGCTGAGCGCAAATATTATAACAACTTCGACCAACCGAAATTTAGCACGGGGCATTCCGCTTACATTCTTATGTCACATTATGCAAATGGTCGAAATCGGACAACAACCACGTCTAGTTCCCATATAGCAAAATGTTTAATTTGTGATTTGTTCAATTTCTAGTACACAAATCAAGAAGAAATTAATATAATGGGATAAAACTTTGCCCGAATAATGTCATTAGTGTGTGCCAATTTATGACCAAAAATTGTTTAAATCCAGTAAAATCTGTTCAAGCTCCTGGGTACCGAATACATAGACCTTTGTTCCTATAGTTGACTTTTGATCGAAAATACCGGTCACAGTATATGATATACAATTAGAATTCAGAAAGAATACTTTCCTAATAATACTTGTTCTGTGTATCAAAAATGGGTTGAATCAGTTCAGGTGACTTTATGCCGAATACATAGGCCTATATTTGCGATATCTCTATGAAAATTACATAGCGTGTTTGGAATAAAATTGTGTACCTTTGTGCCTAAACTACAATTGGGCGAAAACTTGACCTAGCTCTTATATCGGGTGATTTTTTTGAGGTTAGGATTTTCATGCATTAGTATTTGACAGATCACGTGGGATTTCAGACATGGTGTCAAAGAGAAAGATGCTCAGTATGCTTTGACATTTCATCATGAATAGACTTACTAACGAGCAACGCTTGCAAATCATTGAATTTTATTACCAAAATCAGTGTTCGGTTCGAAATGTGTTTCGCGCTTTACGTCCGATTTATGGTCTACATAATCGACCAAGTGAGCAAACAATTAATGCGATTGTGACCAAGTTTCGCACTCAGTTTACTTTATTGGACATTAAACCAACCACACGAATGCATACAGTGCGTACAGAAGAGAATATTGCGTCTGTTTCTGAGAGTGTGGCTGAAGACCGTGAAATGTCGATTCGTCGCCGTTCGCAGCAATTGGGTTTGTGTTATTCGACCACATGGAAGATTTTACGCAAAGATCTTGGTGTAAAACCGTATAAAATACAGCTCGTGCAAGAACTGAAGCCGAACGATCTGCCACAACGTCGAATTTTCAGTGAATGGGCCCTAGAAAAGTTGGCAGAAAATCCGCTATTTTATCGACAAATTTTGTTCAGCGATAGAGGCTCATTTCTGGTTGAATGGCTACGTAAATAAGCAAAATTACCGCATTTGGGGTGAAGAGCAACCAGAAGCCGTTCAAGAACTGCCCATGCATCCCGAAAAATGCACTGTTTGGTGTGGTTTGTACGCTGGTGGAATCATTGGACCGTATTTTTCAAAGATGCTGTTGGACGCAACGTTACGGTGAATGGCGATCGCTATCGTTCGATGCTAACAAACTTTTTGTTGCCAAAAATGGAAGAACTGAACTTGGTTGACATGTGGTTTCAACAAGATGGCGCTACATGCCACACAGCTCGCGATTCTATGGCCATTTTGAGGGAAAACTTCGGAGAACAATTCATCTCAAGAAATGGACCCGTAAGTTGGCCACCAAGATCATGCGATTTAACGCCTTTAGACTATTTTTTGTGGGGCTACGTCAAGTCTAAAGTCTACAGAAATAAGCCAGCAACTATTCCAGCTTTGGAAGACAACATTTCCGAAGAAATTCGGGCTATTCCGGCCGAAATGCTCGAAAAAGTTGCCCAAAATTGGACTTTCCGAATGGACCACCTAAGACGCAGCCGCGATCAACATTTAAATGAAATTATCTTCAAAAAGTAAATGTCATGAACCAATCTAACGTTTCAAATAAAGAACCGATGAGATTTTGCAAATTTTATGCGTTTTTTTTTAAAAAAAAGTTATCAAGCTCTTAAAAAATCACCCGATATAACTATTATTAAGATTTTTAAAATTATGAGTGGTGATTGTATATGAGGTACGTTAGTGAAACCCAGTCAACATTATTTTACTATGTGGCATCTTAATAGATAAAATCGGGTCAATAATACCCTAAATCACATATGTATGTATTGCTTAGATTCCGATCTTCTTGTTAACGTTTTTACATCTTAACCCTCTAACAAGCAAAACTAAAACTTTCAACAAAAAATATTGGGAATTTTTTTCAAGGGTAATTAGGCTCCATAAACCTCAAAAATATCATCATATGATTTTTTTTTTTCATTTCTTTGTGCTCACAGGTGAGAATAATCTGAAGCCCGCCTCATGGCAGCTTTGCCGGTTAGGTCAAAATAAAGAAATAGGAGGGGTTTCAATTAAAAATTCATTTAATTTAAAAGAAAAGAAAATAGGAGAAACAGAAGAAGAATTTCTATAACTATGGGAATTCAAATAACAATGTTACAGTTTTTCGTAGTCGAGCAGCATAAATTTAGTTTACTTTTGGAACAAAAACACTGCGTTTCCGAACTTAAGCACAATTTACATTTTCTTTTTCCACCATCTTTAGGAAGCCAAATGGAAAAGTGACCATACTCATCAAAGCGGACATCCGACTGGATGTTCTGCTCTTTTCCCCACATTTAGTTTCTTTCCTACGGTGTTGATGGTGTGAAACTTAACTGACCAGTAGGATGATTGAGTTTGTAAGCGACAAGACCAGCAGCAATTTCTTTACGGAACTCAGGCAACTTTAACAGCTTGTCATCTTGTGCTGATAGTTCTTTGTTACAATTTTCTAAATGCAGGCGTCGTTACAAAATATATACATTTGTCGCAGCCATATCTACGAAATGGTAAATAAGCAATGCCATCAGATTTCGAGTCCTTGCGTGGATATAGTAACGACCAATAAGTCCCAGCTGTAGATGCCCCGTGCGCGTAAATACACCAAAAAAGGTAACGATGTATAGAAATTGTGGAAGTAGAGAATGTAGTGAGCAAAATTAGGTACTGTTTGTGATAGTCGTATAACGACATTTGCAGTACTTCCAAGATCCGGCTGACATGGTAAAATTATGTTATCGCCAGCGACATTCTAGACTTCGAAGCAATACGCAAATCCAGTGGAGTCACACAAGACGAACAATTTCATTCCCAACTTGTGTGGCTTATTTGGCATACTCGTATATTGCCAAAGATGATGTTTTCATTTTGTGCTACACATTTGCTCATCGACGCAAAGGCGAACAGGCTTTGGAACAGAATTGAATCGCTTTCATTTCTAAAAGACAAATATCTTTTTATCGCCAGAAACTGTTTTAAAATCATTGTTTCTTGAATTGGAGTGAAAGCATTTTCACATATGATAATAGAGGTATATCATCAATTGAGCATATATTCAAGGACATATCGGTGATTTGTATAAATGAATCTGTTGCTTCATTCATTTTCTAAATACGCGCTGAAATAGCATGGTCATTTTCCGGAGAGATTTCATCTGGCAAATAATCGGGGTGGTCCAATTCATCATCACTGTTAAAATCACCATCACCCTTGTCTGTTTAAACTGATTCCATTAACTGGCGCAACTCTTCACCGCTAAGTTTGCTTAGTTTAAAATTCCTGCAAATTCTGGGCTCAATTTAAAAAAAATAAAATAACATAAGAAAATACTATCAATGAAAGAAATACCTAAGAAAAATTTCGCGTAAACAGGCAAGGCCGCCCTGAGGCGATCTTCGTGCACGTGTTCTTAAAACTCGAAATACTTTTTATTTTTTATTAAAAAGTATAATAACTTAAAATAAATTAACTTACTTATTCACAAAAGGATTTTTCCGTATGAATATTTTGATAAAACACTTTTTATTTTAACCATAGTTAAAATTATTTTTTATACTCTCGCAAACAATGTTGCTAAGGAGAGTTACATACACTTGAGACTGATCGAAAGCTTTTGAAGCGCTGAACACATAGAGAGCGACAGACTGCAAACTACATCTGTCAAATATTAAAATACACACGTTCTTATGGGCAGTGTTATTTTGACAGCTGCACAACTACACGACTGCAGGCCGACAGTTGTCGTTCTCGCTAATTTCAATATCCTCCTATTTTTGCCAACAACAGTAGGACGACAGTAGAGTTGACAGTAGAATGGAAGATAGAAAGAGGAGGTAGAGTGGTGATGCCACTAATATGTAAAATGTAAAATTATTCACAGCTCTAACAAACTTGACGTTATTTTACAAATAAAAGCATAAAATAGCTATATTATAGCTCTACTATATCAATTGATAATTTAAAGCAAAAATATTTACCTATTTACTTATTTTTTGCATACAAAATTTCATTTTGAACAAAATATTAAAATTTCATTGAAGTGAAAGGAATTAGTATGGCCACAACGAAATTATGTACATACAAAATGGACAACTGCGTTGTTTTGTGTACATGCCGGCCATTGTGTTGTTGTTGCTTCTCAAAATGTAGATGTAGTAAGATGAACAACAGTCTGCCGCAGCCATTGTGTTCACCACTTGAGCGTAGAAAGACGAACGTCTACTGAACGATAATAATTATCATTACAACTGTGAATCATATTCGAGCACGAAGTGCCTGGAACAAAAATTTTTTATTTTATAATTTTAGAACCGAATATAATATATAATATGGACTACAATAATCACATTTGAATCAGTTGCACGGTTTACGATTTATCTAATAAGTAAAATATTTTCCACCATCTCTTCAACGACTTGGAAATAATTGAGCTTATCGGAATCGAAAACACTACATTCTAAACAAAGAATAAATGGGGGCGGAGGCTGTGCAATCAATCATTCGACCAGGCTGGAACAGCTCAT
>NC_052503.1:45645083-45805671 GCF_016617805.1 Bactrocera tryoni
AAAGGTTCTCCGAAAGATTTATGGTTCTTTGCGCGTTGGCCATGGCGACTATCGCATTCGATGGAACATTGACATACACTAGTCGGCACAATTATTTTGACGAAACTCTTTTTGACTATTGAACTTAGCGTTGCTTGAAATCGTCGAATAACGGTGCGAAAATGAGGAGCAAAACAAAGAATCTATTTTTAGCTATGGGCATGCCAAATTTTATTTCGTTTACCTTTTGCATTCTCTTTCTGCTGATAAGAATGCATGCAGACATCGGCTTTTTGCGCGGCACAAGTATTTTGACAGCATCTTTATGAAAATATTTTCACACTTTTAAGCACGCGAGAATTAAAGAACTTCTGTGTTTAACTTTGAGCAATATTAAACGTGTTTATTAAAATAGAAAGTTATTAAAAATTATTAAATAACATGGGTAAAACGGCTGAGCTAAGTTTGGTTACCAGATACTCAATGGTAGCAAAGTTTAACGCTAGAATAGCCGTCAAAGACATTGCCAATGAGTTTAAAGTGTCGCGTCAAACTGTGCACTACCAAATTAAAAAGTTTAAAAAGCATAATGGCATGCGTAATTGAAGAAGATCAGCTGCTAAGCGCAAAACAGATCTCAGTGAAGACCGAGTCCTTGTACGGGAATTTAAAAAAAAATTGTTTCTAAAGCCTCAATCCGCAGCAGATCAATTTAATTTGACAGCTAAAACACCAATTAGCGAGCGCACGGTCCGTCGGCGATTAAAAGAATGTGATTTTAAGACTTACAAAGTCAAGGAAGTACCATATATAACAAAAGCAAACAAGCTCAAAAGACTGGCTTTCGCAAAGGAATATGTCCATAAGTAAAAGGAGTTCTGGAGGAGCGTTCTATGGACAGATGAAAGCTCCTTTGAGTATAATTCATGGAAAAAGTTATTGAAACTAAACAGAAACATGCCACAAAGCCAAGATATATATTTTACTAAATTCCTTTTTTGAGGTCAGTTCCCTTTGGGAACAGATATCTCCAGAGATCATCCAAAATTTAATCGATTCAGTACCTGGAAAAAGTTATTGAAACTTTAGTTTTTTTTTGCCTTTTTTTTAAGTTTAAACTTTGTTATTCACATAAAAAGGTACTTGTCAAAATACTTATGCCACAAAATGAAAATTACTTTAGCTTATATTTTTTGAAGTTCATATGACAAAATGTTGAATTCATTATTTTTAAGTTTGTATTAGCACTATGTAATGCAGAAAAAAAAAATCATTGAGTTATATTAAACAATTGCAAAGTTACAAAAAACTTAAACCACTTGTTTTTCGTCGAAATAATTATGCCGACTAGTGTATAGTAATTCAGCGAATTAAAAGACAGCGGCTAGGTCATGTCGTTCGAATGGATATTGGACGGAGTACCCGCCCGAGGAAGCAGAAGAAAAGGAAGACTTCCACCCCGTTGGAAGGACTAGGTGGAGAAGGACCTGGCTTCACTTTGAAATTGGCACCACTATGTGAAAAGAAGAAACGACTGGTGCATACCATAACCATTATATAGTAAAGTCAACCTGAAATTTTAAAAATCTGATATTCGTTACAAGTAGGTAGTCACAAAAATGAACATTTAAAATAATATTTTTAATGTATGACAAATCACATATTGAACAATATATGTGGAATAAAGTTAGTCGTAAGTTCGAAAATGTTTCTGTTGAATAAATTTGGAAGTATTGACCCGATTGAACCCATTTTTGACACATAGATAGGTATATTATTTTCAGATAAGGATAGTAATATTCGAATTTTCACCAATTGTAAACACCAGACATACCTCAAAGGCACTATTCGTACAAATTTTTTTGCAGATACATTGATTGATTATTGATTTTTATACAGTAAAGATAAGTAATGAAATTGAAATGTGAATTGTGTTGATTTGATTTGAGTCGGTCGAGTCGGTACCGAAATACGGATTTTCATCTAAATGTGGGATGTGACATGCCCAACGTACAAATTTGACACCGCTTCCTATGAAGTTCCTCGTACCATATCGGGTATACAATTTTTTGTCTCTGGCGCATTTATTAATTTTTTAACAAAATCGTTTGTCGAAAGAATTGACAAAAAAATTAATTCTGTGCAATCTTGGATATTATATATTGAACGGTTTCGGAGATAAACATATTAACCTAAGAACGGGGCTAGGCAATTTTCCAAATCAGAATGTGGCTAGTGCACTAAAATTCATATTTCATGGTTAGTTAATTAGGACTAACAACCCATATTCCTTTTGCGGAGTTCATGCACTTCTTCACCGCGCTTAATATAAACCCTGTCCTTACCACGCGGTCTACTCGTTTGGTAAGTTTAAGATACCAATTTGTATCTCGTTTTACCTCGTTTGGTTGCAATTCATTACAACCCATTACTTTTAATATATTTTATAATTTGTTTCACATACTTGGTATGCGTGTCGCTTAGTAATAAAAGTATGAGTTCGTAGATTGCCTTCATCGGATCACTTCCACGCCCAGAAAACGCCATTAACCATAAACTTATAAAGTGCCATAACTAAGCACTAAATTAAGATTTAAAACATTAAGCAAAGGGGATCGCAGTGGTAAGGTGCTTTTGTGGGCTAAACATTTTCAATAAGTCGGCATTGCCCCGTATAAGTCTCTAATAAATTTAATATACATATCTCCTAAACCACTAAAGTACAATTTACAAATTTGCTAATATTACAAAGATATTACCGATAATGTGAGTGTGGATGAAATAATAACCCCCATCACTCCCAATATTACGGTACTGCTAAAAGTTACTAAAAGCGCGATAAATGAATATGTAAGTACGTAAGAGATATTAAATCTTACCCGCCGAGGTGGTATGAGAGACCTTTATTGGGGGTGGGTCAAAATTTAATAATACCAAAATTTAATAATACCAAAATTTAATAAACCGCTCACTTTTAATAGAAATCAAATATCTCCACACTCCCTCACCGATTTGAACAGAACTTGATACTTGACTTGTAATTGAAGATAATTCCCTGGCGTTAATCCTTGCAAGTTTCAGGAGTATAAGATGTACTGTAGCTTAGCTATTTCTGGCATGCTTTATCTACATTTGTTTTTGGAGATATATTTTTCTGCAGCTTGATCTTCGGTTTTGGTTGATTTTGAATTCAATGCAGTTTAGGCGTCATGCAACATTAAATAAAGTGTGCAGACAATTTTGAATTACTGCCATATTTTCTATCGGCTGCATTCGGCGTTGTTTTAAAATTTTACTTTATATCTTTAACATTTTTATTTTATTTCAAAACTTACTGCGGTTGTATTTTGTTTTTATTCCCTACTTTTGAACTTTGCTAATAGTATTGTTAGTCTTGCGGTTTTTATTGCTACCTTTATTAAGTTGCGTATTTCAAAGGAACTTTTATCAAATTAAAAATGAAGCACTCAGCAGGTAATTGCTTTAGAAAATAATATAGGGAAAGGTGAAAAATTGAATTTGAAGTTTATTAATAAGGGAAATACTATATAAATGCAGGGTACAGGCTGAATTAATCTTGCTCATACGCAGCGCTGCACTTGGATTAAATGCTATGCATTAGCTTTGTTACACTTATCCAATTTTTATCGAAAACAGTTAGCAAATATGTTAAAAAAAGAAAGGAAGGGCTAAGTTTGGGGGTAACCCAACCCTTTATACTCACTCCAAATGGAAAGATCAAAGGCGGTTAAGTTCTTTTCATGTTGCGAGAGTACAAATATGTTTCGAAATAATTCAACACTGATTATTCGACGAAAGGGGGAGAGGACTATAGTCATGTTTGGTATTTTATTAACTTATATTATAGAAGTTAAGTTACTTAGTTTCGACAGTACGTTTTACTTTATGTTGAAATAAAGCTAATTAACTGAAATGAGAAATAGGTGAAATGAACTGAACCAGGTGACCGAAAATAAATGCATTAGCTTTACTATTTGGGCCAGATCTAGACCAGTTTCATTCTTATTCTTTGTTAAGTAGTGTCTTTTAAAATGATATTATCTACTTAAATATACTAATAACTTTATCACACATTTTTACCAACGCTGGAAAGTCAAATAGAATGAACATTTTTATGTTATGCGTATATCGAGCCTAGAGAAATCACACTATCGGGGTTGGGAGAAGATCTCGATTGATTGAATTAACTTTTGTTTTTAGTAAGTTATACACGAGAACTTGTTTGTCTGTAAAAATGCAGATTAAAATGTACTTCGGTAAGAAGTTAGCCATACGCACTGTGGTCCTAATATTGTATACCATGAACAGGGTATATTAAGTTGTTACGGTGTTTGTAACACCAAAAAAGAAACAATAGAGATCCTATGAAGTATGCATACATATGGATATTTAAATGATCACTACGAGCTGAGTCTATTTAGTCATGTCAGTCTGTTCATCAGTTTTTGAGATATCGATCTTAAAATTTGCACACGACCTTTCACAAAAAGTACCCGAGACGTTTCGTCAACGATATCCAAACTGACGAGGACGGATATTCGGTTTATCGTCGCCGTGATATTGGAATTTCCGATCCACGAGCGGTAACCTACAGTCCTGTGGTCTACTTAGAAGATGACCAAAGTGGCTGAATAAGTGGCCAAAAACCCACTAAAACCAATTTTCAGGTTTTTTTGAGCTGTGTAATGAAGTTGAAATTGCAAACACGATGATCATTTGGGAAAATACGCAGAGTGAGGCGTCAATTTCGCAGAGTCCAGTACAACTGAGAGAGTTGTTTGTCATCATACTTTTATTTTGTCAACCTTCGGAACCATTACAATTATGGAAAATTTCAAAGACGATTTATGTGAAGATATTATATATAGGTTTCACCTTGCCATACAGTGGGGACATTTATAACGAAGATTTTACACAAATATAAAATAAATTATTGCAACTAAATGATAAAAACCTAAGCGATTTTTGACTACCTTCTTCAGTTCGCACAGAAAAAAGAGTTATAAACACAATGACAAATTACTATAATACAAATCATTTGACCACTCTGTCAATGAAAATCTAATGCTACAAATTATAGTCGATAGTATGAATGATAACAAAAACTATTTTTGGTTTTGAATGCGCCAGGGGCACTGGCAAGACATTTCTGGCAAAATAATTACTTGCTTAAATAAGACATTCAGGGAAGATAGCGATAGCAGCTGCATCATCAGAAATTGATGCAATTCTTATTAAGAATGGAAAAATAGCTCATACAAGTTTTTAACTTCCTCTTTCCGTAAATCTTGAACAACAACCAATATGTTCTATCCGCAAAAATGTGACTCTTGGTAAATTATTGTAAGATACTTCATTGATTGTATTAGATGAATGACCATGAGCCATAGAGCACATACAGAGGCCATAAACAGAACTTTTGAAGATCTTAGAAACTCCTCAGCTCTCATTTTTTTACGCCAGCAGATATTTTCAGAGTCTACTTCAAATCGTCGGCCTTATGGACTTCGATTGAAAATTTAAAATTACGGGCGAATAAGATAACAGCTACTGCATGAACTTGGGGAAGGAAGTTTTCCTTCTTTTCACCAAATTTAAGCAGTAACTGTGACATCCTTCTGGATAGGTCCGTAGGCTAAATAGTTCATAGTTTAGAAATTTTAATAATTATAAAATAAAATAAACTTATTTACAACTTTAATGAAAATAAAATTCTGGAAAAGTGATAATTCAGAAAAATATAATTTCGCGTTCGAATTACCTTAATTCTCTCTTTTTTCATGAATCCACGCAAAAACAAGAAATTAACTGCTGCAAAAAAAGCAGAAATAAACTACTGGAATGTATAAAGTCAATGCCTCCTTGCAGGTTATAACTGTTAATGACTTACATGTGTAGTTGTTGGTTAGAAGGAACGCTTTGCAATATTTAGCATATAACTTCAATTTTCTAACAACAGAGTTTTCGCTGGTTTCCTGTATTAAACTGCCAATATAATGCTTTCCACAATTTGATAAAAAATAGGGAACGAACTTACCATAAGCGTTGGTGTCGTGGTTACATTCCTTACTATTGTTATTGTCATTTCAAAGCTCCTGTTTCTACCCACCATTGCTTGTGATGGGGTAAAAAACTTAAAATTTCGCACAATGCAAAGTTTAGCCAAACATCTGCATGCATATTTATGCATATGTACACCACATATGTATATGGTACCGTCAGCAAAATGCCTCCGAAAAGCGCGAAAATAAAGAAAACGGTTTTCCATTTTATACGAAATTTTAAAGAAATAAGTGTTTCAAAGTTTTCTTATTTACATGTAACTCAATTTGTGGTAATATATTATTTCACAAAAATTCTGGAGAAAATTTCTTCAAACTTTGCCATTTTTGCCAGCGGATATAAAAACCACAACAGCAAGTTCATACTTGTGCCTGAAACAATTAGCTTCAGTGATAGTAACAACTTTGGCTGAATACAAACGATGTCGGCTGTAAGGAAAAAGACTCATGGCTTGCACCCCAAAAATAAATTGCTAAAGTAATAAAAGCTTACGCGCACGAAAGACTGAAGATCTTAAGTATGCTCAGAAGAGCGACAAATTGTTCATACTTACATATGATATATGAGTCAAACCACGTCAACTTGATTAATGTTTTTCATCATTTTTAGAAATCTAATGACATTTCTGAAATTCGACAGCTTATATCAAGATGAAAAAACACTTTGAATAGTTTTTCGAAATTCTGCGCCGTTTTTTTTATATTCAATTTTTACTAATTTAGCAACATTTTAAGAAAAAATGTATATCTCAGGACCTGTTTGCTATAAACGAATGAAATTTTTTTTGAATATCGAAAACTGTATTTACTTTATTTTAAAAATATTGAACGTGAAATATTCGAAATTTAAGTAATTTGTTAGTAACAATTGTTTAAACAATTGAAATTTTTTATGCTTTCTAGGCCTACAATTACAGTGAAAATTTTACAAAACATACTTTAAACATCCATTTTCATATCCTCCAAAGAAAAAAATTGTATTTTTGACTCTAAGAGTCAATATCGCATTTTTAGACTCACCATACACTATAGCCAGCGAGCTAGTGATGGACACGGCATGGCGGCGTGCGCAACGTACGTATATGTGATTTTCGTCGCAGCGTCAGTTGTTTCAGTGAAAAAAACAAGTGAGAATATTTATTGATGTATACATTTTGTTAATTGAAACATGTATTAATGTATCCATTTTGAGGTCAAAATAAATAATAACGTTGATAAGTTTATATGTTTTTCTGAGTATTAAGTACCTGTTGAAAATCTTTTAATTTCGTCGATTTCTTTGTGAGTATGCTTTCTGAAAGTTATGCAACGTACAAAAAATGACATAATATTTATATTTTCTATCTGTTACTTTGTTTTATACAGGTCAATCTATGCGCAATGGGTCGGCCTAATTCCTGCTGCAATCCTTTGAAAAAAAGGAATCATAATAATGTGATTAAAGGATTATTGCTCATCACTAAAACGTGGAGTTGGCAATTTCAAAAGTGCGTTGGATTATATGTGTGCAAGTCATGCCGGACAAAATGTTACTTGAAAAATGAAATTTTGTTTCCAATGAAATCATCTATTCCACGGATGAATAAGGATTCAGTTCAAGAATTAGATAAGGATGATTCAAGTGACGAGATTGTTGACTCCGAAAAATCTGATCCAGCTTTCCGATGCGATGAGATCGACAACTCATTGAAAACAACAACAGTAAATGCACTATTACATGAACTTGGGGAACCACCGTTGAAGAAAAAACTTGGAGGGAAATTATCAGTACAAGATGGTCAGAAACTCATTGCTGCAATTAATAAATCACCAGTAATCAACAACTGTAATGGCGAAAAGAGCAAGAAAAATGGATCGGAGTCTCTAGTTCAGAATGTAAAAACTGCTTTAGCCGCAGCAAAATCGAGATCTGATAAAATTCAGATACTAACTACTCTCCCACATGAATGGACTATTGCTGAAATATGTAGAACATTTTCGGTAACTCGATACACAGCTTCAGCTGCAAAAAAAATGCTAAAAAACTCTGGTTTTGCATCTCGACCTGCCAAAAAAAAAGGAAAAATCATTTCACTTGAGACTGTTAATAGAGTGAAAGATTTCTATTTGTCTGACTAAGCGAGCAAATTAATGCCAGGAATAAAAGATTATAAGACAGTTTTAGAAAATGGTGTGAAAACTAAAGTTCAAAAAAGATTATTGCTATTCAATCTGAATGACTTATATGAGCAATTTAAAACTGAGTTTCCTCAATCGCACGTAGGCCTTTTCAAATTTCGTGACCTTAGACCTCGCGAGTGCATTTTAGCTGGTCAAAGCGGAACACACAATGTTTGTGTGTGTCAGACACATCAAAATATGGACATGAGAATCTTTGGGATCAAACGAGAATTGAAGATTCGGAAAATCAATTATACCGAAACTTCTCAAGATTTTATCAAAAAAACGATTTGCAATAATTCATCATCAGATTGTTATTTATCCATATGTGAAAATTGTCTTGGAATTGAACCTGTCATCACGAAATTAAAAGAACTTTTCGAACAGAATAATATATCTTCACTAACATATAGTCAATGGACAAATACAGACAGGTATATATTACCCAATAACTTCTGATTTTTTTAATAGAAATTTATATATAATTTGATTAAATTTAAGTTAATGAATTAATTGTAGATCAGATAGACAATTAAAAGAAATTGCACAAATTGAAAATCCTAATCAATTGAGAGTGAGATTAAATGAAACATATTATTACCCATCTATATGCAACACATTTATTATGATATATTATTTTTGAAATCAATTATCGTCAATCCGATCCAAATTCAAACGAGATTAATGAAATGAACGTGACTTTTTGTGAAAAATTATATTAAAAAATATATATTGTTACTCATTTATCAACCACTTCCATTGGTCATTGCCATTTCATAATTGATATTTGTTACACTTTCTTACAGGAGTAATATTTCAGAAATAACTCAGGTCAGAGATGATTTCTTGCAAGATTTTGCAAAAAGTCTGAATTTGCTCCGAAAACACGATTTTCTTGCTAAGGCGCAAGCTGCGTATTTTGTCGAAAAGAAGAAATCAGCTGGAGAAGGTGAATTCATTGTTAGTTTGGACTTCGCTGAAAATTATACATTTCACATTCAGAATGCTGTCCAGTCTCATCATTGGACGAATAGCCAGGTCACTGTGCATCCATACGTGATTTACTATCGACAATTGAATGAGACTTTGCATCTCAACTTTGTGATTATCTCAGAAAAAGTTTCTCACGATACTAAATCAGTGCATTTGTTCAACACCAAACTCATTGCATATTTGAAACGGAAATTTAGGAAAAACTTGGTGAAAAAACTCTTTTATTTTTCGGATGGAGCTGCCTCACAATATAAGAATAAATTTAATTTCCGAAATTTGGCAAGACATGAGAAAGAATTCAATGTCAAAGCGGAATGGAATTTTTTCGCCACTTCTCATGGGAAGGGGGCATGTGATGGGGTCGGTGGAACCGTAAAGAGGCACGCATATCGCGCCAGTTTGCAGCGAGTTGATAGTGATCCTATCAACACTCCCAAAAAATTCTATGAATGGGCAAACGACTTCTTCAAAAATATAGATTTTGATTTTTTTTCCCAAGCAGAACACGATCGTCACGATAGAAATATTCAAAAAAGTTTTGAAAATGTCGCTGCTATTAAAAATACGCGTCTGTACCATCAAATCGCAGTTGTGAGTGAAACAACTCTCAAATGTAGGCTTTATTCTAATGATACGTCTTCGGTGATCCATGTGATTAAATGAAGTTTGTAGCGTGTCGTCTATCTGTTGTACACCACACATATATAACAATGTATTTTTCGTTTGGCAATGTTAAAAGTTATTGTTGTTTGAACTGATAATAATAAATAAGCACCATGTATATGCCCCACATCCAGAAGTTGTCGACTTTGAGCTACAATTGTTTGAATCATGGAGAGTATCATCATTCATAATGCGCTCTGTAAGGCACTGTCAGCATCGTGTCCATCACTAGCTCGCTGGCTATAGTGTATGGTGAGTCTAAAAATGCGATATTGACTCTTAGAGTCAAAAATACAAATTTTTTCTTTGGGGGATATGAAAATGGATGTTTAAAGTATGTTTTGTAAAATTTTCACTGTAATTGTAGGCCTAGAAAGCATAAAAAATTTCAATTGTTTAAACAATTGTTATTAACAAATTACTTAAATTTCGAATATTTCACGTTCAATATTTTTAAAATAAAGTAAATACAGTTTTCGATATTCAAAAAAATTTCATTCGTTTATAGCAAACAGGTCCTGAGATATGCATTTTTTCTTAAAATGTTGCTAAATTAGTAAAAATTGAATATAAAAAAAACGGCGCAGAATTTCGAAAAACTATTTAAAGTGTTTTTTCATCTTGATTTAAGCTATCGAATTTCAGAAATGTCATTAGATTTCTAAAAATGATATATGTAATATATGCAAATATGTGAAATGTTAAAGATTTATTCGTCGCTCTATTAAATCAGTTTCATCACGGCGCTGTTGACATTCTTCACATCATTCATCGATCGTCATCGTTAAAGTGATGTGAATAAGTATAGCACATGGAACAGAGAAGAAGAAGGAGAATGTGAAGAGATGAGGCAAATAATGCAAATTCAGGCTAAATATAACTGCAGTTAGTTTTGTGACCTACATGTCGCAGAAATGTTCGTGCGGATATGATTTAGTTCAAGTAATTTCTTCCCACGATGGTATTCTACTGTGGGCGAAAAATCGTAAAACTTTTTAAATTAAATTTCGCGCGAAAATCCGTTCGTCGAAATATCTTTTTTTAGGTTGGAATGACTGTCATCATGTGACAGCTTTGCCAAATGTTACATCAAAATAATCATCAATGTTTAGTATACGCTTGTCTTTCTAAGTACATAAAGTGCATTCGACGATTTCTACGAAGAGTGGAATTATTCAACAGACAAGTTCCATTAAATATTGGTTCTTTTTCTTGCTGGCCTCGTTGGAATTTTTAAATAATCAATGCAAATCATTTCGAAATCATTTGAACCTAAGAAAAGTGAAAGTGATTCCAAAGTTCCTAAATTTTTTAGAAAAGCAACGTCGCGTTGCTGTGAAACATTGCTTTCCGAATACCATTATGTCAT
This sequence comes from Bactrocera tryoni, assembly GCF_016617805.1. NCBI lineage: Eukaryota > Metazoa > Arthropoda > Insecta > Diptera > Tephritidae > Bactrocera > Bactrocera tryoni. The sequence goes on from NC_052503.1 coordinate 45,656,331, forward strand.
GAAAAGCATTATTACTGATAATGTTTTGGCTCTATGTATACGAACCTTAAACAGGCGATCAATCGACCGAATATCGTGGCAAACGCCAAAGCAGGTTTAAAATGAAAGTTATGTTAAGAAGTTTATTCGATTATCGATGACTGGTGCACTCTGAATTCTTTCCGACCGGCCAAACTGTCAACAAATTATACTATTTGAGTGGTAAACCAAAATTATGGGTCGACAACTCTGGGTTTTTATACCGTGATAATGCATCATCGCATAGTGCATTGATTCTTCGCGAGGTTTTCGCCAAATTCGTGCCGCAACTATCGCAATCGACTGATTTAGCTGCGTGACTATTCAGCAAACTCAAACTACCGCTGTGAGGAAACCGTTTGGAGTCAATTAAAGACATTTATCGTGAATCGCTAAGCGCATTGAAGCCTATTCACAATTGGGATTACATAGATTTTGAAGGATAAAGTTAGAGTTTTAGAATTATAAACAACTGCTCATGATAGTATTTTCTATGTGAAAGGTCGCTTATATGCCACCATAGCACAATATCTTACGATATTTGTTCAAACGGCTTAGTGAGCAGTATGTAATAGTCAATAGCGCAGCTGAAGAAAATTTTATTGCTACGGCTACGTAACGTATACGTAATCTTAGTATGAGGAAATTTCAGACAACCCATGCAAAAATCTAACTGTGTTAAATCACATGATCTTGTGCCAATTCTGTTCACCAAAACGAGAGAGTACAAGACCTGAAAGGTAACTGAGTCATCATGTCACGATATCAAGTTTAAGCAAATGACACCAGCCTTATTTTAAAAACAGTATGATCTAATTATGCCTCTAGCCCTTTCAGACCTAGCTATAACAATTGTGAGATCTGGTTTTAACTGCAGGAAACTACCTAAAAAATTTATTTTTCATGTGTTAGGCTGTAAGCTGTTTTTCAATAGAACTGCAAAAAAAAAATTAAACGGTAAATACCGGTACACAGGCTTTAGTTTCAAATAGTAATTTAGCAGGCTTAGACATGCGTCCACGTGGTGAGTGTTTTTATTCTTTTTAAACATATAAAACTAAAATTATGATAGTGATTGAAGTTACCATAAAATTTCTCAAGTGATTGTGCTTATTTAAATTAATTTGCTGATAGACAATACAATTGCGTTATTCAGACACAGAATACAGTTTCGTTACATGCTCACAAATATGTTATCTTCCCAATTTCTAGGAAGATTTTTCGATTTGGGCAGCAGCGATGACGTTGAAGCAGTCCTAGACATTTTATATCAATCTGATACAGATTTCAGTGATGATGATGACAATGTATATGAAACTTGGAGTCCGTTTAACGTAAACGTAGGTGGCTATACCTAGAACACCCCCCAGGAGAGAAATTTGGAAAAATGTACCCTTTCTGAACACACAGCTTTCTATAAATTATGGTTGCCAAAATCAAATAAGGGTGAAGACACCTTTAGAATACTTAAAGAATTATTTTCCGGAATACCACTATAGGAATGTGGTGAAGTTTACCAAAAAGTACGTCTTGACTAATCGTGGTTATGTAACAGCCGACATTAAACGAATTTACGGGTGTGCAATCATAATGGCCTGCATTGGCTACCCCGCTATAAGAATGTACTGGTCAAATGATTGCAAAATTCCTGCCATATTTAATTCAATGACTCGACACAAATTTCTCCACCTACGGTCAGACATGCACTTTGTAGACTTTTATGCTCCAGATTCCACTAACAAATTTTGTAGAATTCAACCCATCATAGACATGATTAGGGAGCGCTGCAATGAATTGGCAACTGATATCACAAACTTCTCGATTGACGAGCAAATGATACCATTCACTGGAAGATGCCCTGCTCGGCAAGTAATCAGATCAAAACCCCGGCCTATTGGATTAAAAAATCTTGTATGCGCAATTTCTACAGGCATTGTAGTCGATTTTGAAGTCTTCCAAGGGGCAGGGACATTTGAAGACAGCGGTCTTGGACATGGGCCATCTATAGTTATGCGACTTATGCGGTTATGGTACTTACCGAAAGGCAGCCAAATATATTTCGACAGGTTTTTTACTACAATACCACTCGCTTTACCAAGTGGATTATCCTGCAACAGGTACAATAACGGCAAACAGGATACCTAAATGTGTTAAATTCCCCCTGGATAAAGATATGAATCGAGATGATATATGTCAGTTTATAAATAATAATAACGTAGCTCTTGTGAAATGGAAGGATACAAAAGCGGTTATAGTTGCTTCAAGTAAATGTGGAAAGGACCCCGTTGGTAAAGTTGAGAGGTGGAATAGAAATCTTAAACGCCTGTTGTGCGTTGAAATACCTTCAATAATTGAAAACTATAACATGTTTATGGGAGGGGTTGATTGTGTGATCAAATGCTCGAATATTACAGAATTAAAATGAAGACAAAGAAATGGACTGTCAAGGTGTTTTTTCATTTTCTTGATCCGGACTACCAAAGTCGAAAGTCAAGTCATTTTTAACATTCAAAATGGATCTTGGCACTGTACAAGCAGCTTACTTCGAAGCTTCTGATCAGGTTGAACCCTCTAAATTGCCTGAAGACTTTTACGGAACCAAATATCGACCTCATGATACACCTGATGACATACGTTATGATCGTTATGACCACTGGCCTTCAATTTCAAATGATCCGCCGAGGGTTAGCCGCAATAATTGCGGAAGTCGATAAGATGGAAAATGTAAGGTTACCCTTTGTCTGGCAAAAAACAAGGACCGTTTTGAAAAGTACCATACACGTAACTGAATAAAGTATATAAAATTGCATAATATTTCTTTGTAACCTAACTTTCTTTTATTCAAACAATTAAAGTTGAAATGATTTTTATAAAATAGTGAGGTATTTGAAAATTTTTGAGTTAAATAAAAAATTTTAAGAATGATCCTGTATTATTTTTGAGGGGATATCTTACAGCTTATAACCTAGATACCACAAATGTGCGATGTCCTGTTTTTAAAAAAGAACGCTTTAGAAGCGTTTCTCAGCTTAATTTTGGCGTATATTTACAAAAAGAAATTGCATTCCAACGTCTAATGCGAAATTATTAAGAAAAATATCAATAGGTCTGAAAGGGCTAGCCCAAAATTCTCACCAAACAGTGACACGTTGTGGGCTCATTTGTTTTTGAAAATCACATGTGGGTTCTCTGAGCCTTACTTATAAATTACAAACTATTAACTTCATCAGCGCGAAACGATTCTACCGCAAGGAAATGCTTATACCGTTTTCGGTTATACTACATGTGTGCACACTCAGATTTTTCAAAGTACTTAACAGTTGTATGACAGTTTCTTGCTATTATGCGAATGTGATTGTGAAATTAATAGCTGCTAGCAACTATTTCTTGAATTTTTTACTGGAATTCTTCTTGAAATTTAGAATTGTATTACATTTTTGCTAATATTGTGGCTACGTTTGTACTTCATTTATATAGTGCACCATGCCGTATGAGCAACACAGATTCTATACTAAATCACTTGTATAAACTTAACTGTGTATAACGTTTAAAAACCAGAAAATTTTACATTAGAATATCACTGTATTAAGTGATAGTGTTACTCAAAAGATGCCAGTTAGATATACGGCAAGAGTTTAAACTAAAAACTAATAGTCTGTTTAAATTACATATTTGTTTTTGGGAGAAAACTTGAAATTTGAGGGAGAGTTTTCAAAACAAAATCAACCTGGAAAGTAAAAGACACCCTAATACAGGGTGGGCCAAAAGAAACCAAGGGGTGTAAAAGTTTAATAACTTTTTCGTTTATTATTTTTTTTTTTTTACACTAAGTATGAAAAATGATGTCTCTTAAATGACCGCCGTTTTCAGCTTCGCACTGATGAGCTCTTTTTAGAGCATTTTCCATAACACCTTTCAAAACTTGTGGCTGTAGCGTTCGAATTTCTGCACCAATGTCTGCCTTGAGTTCAAGAATTGTCTCTGGCTTGTTCACATACACTCGCTCCTTCAAATAACCCCAAAGAAAATAGTCGGGTGCTGTCAAATCTGGCGATCGCGCTGGCCAAATAATTTCCGAATTTTTGGAAATTATTCGCCCTCCAAAAATTTGACTTAAAAGTGCCATTGTGTCTCGGGCAGTATGGACAGTAGCTCCGTCCTGCTGAAACCACATACCAGGTCTGTTTTCAAGAGCAGGACGTAAAAAATTTTCTATCATAAGCCGATACCGCTCTTCATTTACGGTTACAGCACTTCCATCTTCATTCTCGAAGAAGTAAGGCCCAATGACATTTTCAGATGTGATCCCACACCATACTGAACACCTGATGGGGTGTAATTGGCGTTGATGAATGACTCTTGGATTTTGAGAACCCCAGAACCAACAATTCTGCTTATTAACAAAGCCATTTAAATGAAAATGAGCTTCATCACTCATAATCAAATTTTAAATAAAGTTGATTTCATTTCTGGCCAACTTTTGAAATTCAACTGCAAAATTTAGATGTTGCCGATGATCTGCGGGTTTTAATTCTTGCACCATTTGCACCTTATATGGGTATAACTGTAAATTTTTTTTTAAAATGCGCCGTAGTGACATACGATATTCATAGCTGAGCAGAACGCCTTCTGGTAGATGTTTCTGGTGTTTCGTTAACACTTTGTTGTACTCGTTCAATATTTTCCGCAGTGCGGCTTAAACGTGGTCTACCGGTTCGAAGCAAATCTGTTACGCTGCCATGTTGGTGATGACGATCAACTAAGCAACGAATCATTGCTTCAGAGGGCGAAATTCTGACGTTAAAATGTCGACAATATGCTCTTTGCGTTAAAATAATTGATCTCTGGTTTAAATAATAAAATTCTTTTGTTCTGGTTCTCTGTTCAGTTGTGTACCTCTCCATTATAAATTCTCCAAGTGTTGTCTATATCATCTGAAAGAAAAAATAAAAAAAAAATTAATAAACGAAAAGTTATTAAACTTTTACACCCCTTGGTTTCTTTTGGCCCACTCTCTACATGTAATATATATAGTCGAGAGTTTCCATGGAGACTTAAATATTAAGAAATTAATGGATTAAAATATAAGTGCGTAACTTAATAACATATTATTATTATGTAACAAACATGCTGTTATGGGTTTGCAATATTCCCATTTTCTATATTGAACTGTTAGACTTAGAGGATGTTGCATACAAAAAGTCAAATGGGGCCATATCAGGTGAACACGGTGCTTGCTCAATGATACTTGTTGTGTGTTTGGCCAAAAATTCATTCACAATGATGGCTTTGTGCGGTGGTGCGTTACGACGGATAGCGTCTCGTAAGCGCCTCATAACACCAAGATAATCTTGATGGTTTGAACAGTTGGAGCGTATTCATAGTGGACGACACCACGAATATCGAAGAAAACAATGATCATTACCTTCACTTTCGATCGCCTTTGGCGTGGTTTTTTCGACTTTGGTGCGCCTTTGCGCCGTCATTCGGACGATTGCTGGTTCGTAAGTGTGTCATATTCGAAGATCCATGTCTCGTCACCAGTGATTATGCGTTCCATGAAGATGGTATTCGAATTAGCCCGATCCAGGATGTCTGCAGCTACTTGCTCTCGATACCCTTTTTGTATGAATTTCAGGTCTATCGGAACAAGTTTTGCAGCAACGCGTTGCATGCTCAATTTGTAATGCATAATCGTACGTACGCTCTCGCGTAAGATCTCCAATTTATGGGCAATCTCTTTCAAGCTCACACGGATATTATCGGCAATAATTTCTTTCACTTTTTCAACGCTATCATCGGTCACACTCGTTGAAGCCCGTCCAGAACGAGGCATGTCTCCGACGGTCTCCCGACCCTTCTTGAATGCTTTGTACCACTCGTAAGGGTGCGTTTTTGATAGAGCAGATTCACCAAAAGACTTCTGCAACATTTCCAATGTATCGGCACACGAAAATTCGTTCGCAACACATAATTCAACACAAACACGTGGATCAATATTTTCAGTCAATGTAAAATTCGACTAATACTGCTGAGGTCGACTGACATAAACAGCTGCTGTAAACGCACTGGACAGATAGCGACAAATTTTGGTATCATAATTAAGGACAGTTGTACCAAACAAGGGAACAAAATGTACCTGTCTTCGATATAAGCGGAGATGGACGTGTATTTAAAATTTTGGTTTAAACTCGCTTGCCAAAATATGGATCCAGGCTATTTCATGTATATAATCTTGTACTTGTATGTATGTACCAGGTAGAAATAAATGATAGCCCTCCCATTCTTAGAATTATAGTTTTACATTGCATACGTTTGCCTCTAGCTGAATATTACAAGGTGCTTCCCACAATAAACAGGAATAAAAAAAACAGAACAAATGGTTTTTTTCGGCAAAATCAAACTATTTTGTTCAAAATAGTCTCCTTGGGCTTCAAACAGCTTTTTGCACGGTCCAAAAGCACGTCGAACGGGTGTTTTAGCTCGTTGGCCGGTATGGCCGCCAATATGCCGGTGCAAGCCTTTTGAATGGCCTCTACGTCTGCATAACTCTTTCCCTTCATGGGCAAATGCATTTTGTCGAAAAGGAAAAAATAGCACGGTGCCATATCAAGTGAATACGGGGTGGTTAATGGTTAATTGTGATTTTTGGTCAAGTAATCGGTTACAAGCGTCGATCAATGAGAGCAATTTTTGGTCCTCACTCAATTTGTGCGGAACAAACCGCGCACACACCTTTCGTAAGCCCAAATGTTTGCGTCAAATCGATGTTTTAGATATCTTCAATTCCATTTCCATGAATTCCAATGATAATTTCGACTGATTTTTGATGAATTCACGCACAGTTTCGATGGAATTTCCGGTGATCACGGATTTTGTTTGGCCCTCATTTTGATTGTCATTTATGTCCTCAAGACCACTTTGAAAACGTTGAAACCACTCGCACACTCTGCTACGAGATAGGTTATCATCGCCATAAACATTCTTTTTCAATTGAGTCGTTTCGGTAAAAGTTTTACCAATTTTTAAAGAAGCTCATTTTTGCACCGATAACACAAACATACTGACACTTAAAAGGCAATAACTTCACTTCCAATCTGTGAAATGTTATGAGCTTCTCACCGGACAATCGATAGAGATATAAGATTTTAACGCACTAGTCGCCACCAGGGGGCGCTAGATTCAAAAATTCCGTTGGAACACAAGAGTGCGCCAGTCGTTTCTTCATTTCGCGGAGGGTACTGCGTCGAATACTTTCAGCGCTGGAGTGTTTCGTCCATCCGGACAACTAGCCAGAGTAGCCTTTGTCTTTTAATTCGCTGAACTATGTCGATGTCGTCGTATATCTCGTATAGCTCATCGTTCCATCGAATGCGATATTCGCCGTGGCTAACGCGCAAAGGACCATAAATCTTTCGCGGAACTTTTCTCTCGAAAACTCTTAACGTCGACTCATCAGATAATGTCATCGTCCAAGCCTCTGCACCATATAGCAGGACGGGAATTATGAGCGACTTATAGAATGTGGGTTTTGTTCGTCGAGAGAGGACTTTACTTTTCAATTGCCTACTCAGTCCGAAGTAGCACCCGTTGGCAAGAGCAATCCTGCGTTGGATTTCTAGGCTGACATTGTTGGTGGTGTTAATACTGGTTCCTAAATAGACGAAATTATCTACGACTTCAAAATTATGACTGTCAATAGTGACGTGAGCTCCACATCGCCTGTGTGAGGAGTGTTTGTTTGATGACAGGAGATAGTTCGTTTTACCCTCGTTCACTTCCAGACCCATTTTCTGTGTTTCCTTGTCCAGCCTGGAGAAAGCAGAACTAACGGCGCGTGTGTTGAGGCCTACGCCAGCAGCTGTACACTCTTATAGAACTATTTTCTCCAGAAGCAGGTTGAAGAAGTCGCACGATAGGGAATCGCCTTGTCTGAAACCTCGTTTGGTATCGAACGGCTAGGAGAAGTCCTTCCCGATCCTGACGGAGCTTTTGTGTTGCTCAACGTCAGTTTACACAGCTGTGTTAGTTTTGCGGGGATACCAAATTCAGACATCGCGGCATAAAGGCAGCTCGGTAATTTTTTGTTTATAAGCTGGTAGTACTTTTAGTGACATCTATGCTAAATTTCACGTCAAATTCATTAGTATTTGAGATACGCTACGATTTGTGAGGCTCTAAAAGTGAATTCGTCGATTTTTACTTTGTTTGAATTTATTGAACAAAGAAGGGCGACAATGCACCTTCTCATACTGCATTGGTTATTCTTGATCATTGCGGTACAGTTGCAACTAATATCGAGCCACAACCACCGCATTTGCCTGATTTACCTTCGTGTAACTTCTGGCTTTTCAGCAAATTCACTTGTCCACTCCGAGGACACCGTTTTGACTTAATTGAGGATATAAAAGCTGATTTGTAGAAGGTTCTGATGGACATCACGACGGAGGTTTTTTCCAAGTGCTATGATGACCGGAAAATTCATTGGCATAAGTGTATTGCAGCGGAAGGGTATTACTTTGAATTAGATGAGGTGGACAAAAGTCACATTTTAATTTGATCACAGTAGTATATATTACATTTTACATGTTATTCCCTTAATTTTCTTCTTTTAATACCATTATTATGGAAATGAGTTTAACTTTTCTTTCAAGAGCTAAATTTTATAATGACTCATTTCAGAATCTTTTGTTTTCTATCCCACTCTATGAGAACTTTAATGATTTCACTGAAGCTAGCTAGTAACACTTTAATTAACCTTGTTTACATTAGTTTGTATATCAGATTATTTGGTATTGCTAACGCGGTTATAATCGTATCCATGTTATACAATATAGGTATTAAATTAAAATTTGATTTATTAATTACGGTAAATACACTTTTTAGTGTTAAAATTTTTGACTGAATTTAATAAAAGTGTAATCGAATATTTCAGAGAGTTTCGAGTTTCATAAATTTCTCATGAATTTTAAATTTTTATCTGCGCTGAACCTTGTCGTATTTACAAATATTGTTGTTATTTCGAAATGTTGCTGCATTGTCTTTATTGTAATGCACATTTCGAACAGGAATACTGTACAATTCTAACTTCAGAGATTAAACTTACGCCTTGTAATGCCACAACTATACTTATCATATAATAGTTGTTTGATTTTACCTACGTCTCTCTGAATGTTGCGTTGATTGCGTATTATACCCTTAAATGTAAATAGATTGCGCGTGTTCAAGTTGAAAAGGCTTCAACTCCTTACTGACTAAGTAAAGGGGTTTTTCAATAGGGACGCCAAAAAAGTAGACAAATAGAGACAGCAAAGAACGCCCTTTTTTCCATTTCATCATGGAAAGATATACCATCCAACAATGAGTCGAAATTATTAAAATTTACAGCCAAAATTCAGAGTCTGTGGCCTCAAATTTAAGAGCGATACGTCGAGTTTATGGTCGTCATAATCGTACTGTCAGATCAACAATTGAGTGTCTACATAGTGGAAAAATTTGCACCCACAGGTACATTGGAAAATGTTTCCGTGTAAGTGAGACAAATAAATGCCCGTAGTGTCGAGAATATTGCTGCCGCTAGTGCATCAATTGAGGAAGACCCAAATTCTCAAGCGTTGTACACCTCTTCGACGTCGTTGTGGCGAATTTTGCAAAAAGATTTTGGCCTATATCTTTACAAGGTCAAATTGACAGAAGAACTGAAGCCGCTTATCCACAAGAATTGTCGTATGTTCGCGAAAAATCGTCTTCAGCCATGAGGCTCATTTCTGGCTGAAATATTCGTTAAGAAAGTCAGACAGAAATCCATATTTACTCCATTACTCATCACTGCATCCTAAAGAATTTACGGTTTGGTGCGGCTTATGAGCCGGCGGCATCTTTGAGCCGTACTTCTTCCATGAAGATCAAGACCGGCACTCACTGTGAATGAGAAGCGATACCGCTCAATGATAACAGAATATTTTTGGCCGGAATTGGATAATTTGGACTTAGACAATGTCACAATGGAATTATTGAAAACCAAGCTTGGTGAACGTATTATCTGTGCGATTTGACGATTTCCTGTGGAGCTGCGTCAAACTTATGGTCTATGCCAACAAGCCAGCGACGATAGATGAACTTCATACGAACATCGATAGTGAAATTACAGAAGCATAAGCCGATTTATGCGTCTGAACCATACAAACGGTATCGAGTTTCATACATAATGGCATCGAAGGTACTTTCATAACAACTAAGAATTTCCTTAATATCTCACACCGTTCTTGGTTTATTAAAAAAAACTTGTGTAGCGCTCTTATCGAAAAACCCGTTACCATTTCATATGTGCTTAGAAAAGTAAATATGTATGTAGGCATAAACACAAGGAACTTATTTATTTACACATCAATATTTGCATGTAAAAGTAGTTTGTATGGGCGTATGAGTATTAGGATGGAATTTACGCTCAATATTTGAACTTTCTTTCTTTCTTTCTAGTAAATACCTAAGCTACTAATTATATTACACAAATGCTTCCACTTTTGATATACCGACTTAAAGTACCCTTTTCACAATTTGAAAAATATAGATTTTCGTCAGTAAAATATTAACTACTCGACCGAACATAAAAGTTCTTAAAGTGCGATCAGCCAAAAATTAGCTGTAAGTTCAAGGTTCAATGAATTTTTATTGATAATATCTTTGTTTCATATTTATTAAGTAGGCTTATGCCTACTTAAGTATCTATGTAGGGGTTCTTAAAAGATAACTAAATTTGGAGACAAATAACTATCTTACTACTTTTCTAAATGCTTCAGTATTGTTGATTAAGTTTTCTAATTGAAGGCATAGCAAAGTGTATTATACATAAATATAATTAAAAGAGACCCCCGTCTACCGTAAATGTATACGGACTACCTATAAAAAACACTATTTTGATACTCAAGATAATTATTAAGCATTCAGGACGTTGCTTAATTAAGAATTACAAAACCCCATCGAATTCGGCATAGAAGTCTGCTCACATACAAACACACAAACATCTTTATGTATGCGCATGCCTTCATATATGGAACTTGCAACATCTTCTTAGTGCACTAATTCGTAAGTCGTTAGTTTGTGCAGTTCATGCTGCTTTCTTGATATTTAGTCATTTCTACTGTGTGCGGAAAATTGAAATTGACAACTCATCATTAGAACATAGTGTCTAATCTTCAATTTATAGTGTAGTTTTGATTTCATTCTGTGTATTTCAACTGAATGTAGCAAAACTTGTTGAAACTAATTTCATATTCAAAGCACAATGCTTCTGCATTAACGCCAAAGATAAACTCTACGCAAATACCTACATTTACTTTTGTTGATTCACATTTGAATGCTTCATAATTAAATCAGTGTATGCTTAAATATATGTACATACATACTTACCGTTGAGAAGGAAATATATTATGTTAATTTTGTGGCTTCAAATTCGGTATTCTGTTTTAAATTTGAACAAGTAAGGAAGTGCTTAGATCGGGTATAACCAAACATTTTATACTCTTGCAACTAGTAAGAATTAAACTACACTACGCTGGCCAAGTCATGTCGACCGAATAGACAAAACCACTTTGAAGCTCTGAAAGCATTGAGCAGGGGAAGAAGAAGACCTCCACTCCGTTGGAAAGACTATGTGGAGAAGGACCTGGTTTCGAATAGAATCTCCAATTGGCGCCACATTGGAAAAAGAAGAAACGACTCGGCGATAACCGCAATGATAAGCGATGTCTACGCCAGTAAAGAAGAAGAAGAACTTACAGGGATTAAAATCTGGGCTGTACCTTCAGGTATATAAGGCTTGTTAGTTATATGGGGATTAGGGCACTCTCTCATAAAGGCACCCGGAAGTTTATATTAGGTATATGGGGGAAGTATTGACCCGATTCAACCCTTTTTTGACACACAGACCTACAGTAAGGAGTGATTTCTCTCTGAATTTCAATTATATATATCATACATTGATCGATATTTTCGATAAAAAGTCAACTACAAAATTTGAGTTCACATGTATTTAGCTACTAGGGGTTTAAAAAGTTTTTCTTGAGAGAATCAAAAGGAATTTAAAATTTAAATTTTTACACTGTAACATAGAAATGTCACGTACTAAATTTCGTGGAGTGGATCTCGAGATAAGTGATTTAAGCTAAAAGTAGGCGTTGTCTCGCCTAATATCCAAAATTTAATGTGTTTGGCGTACAATTTTAGGCGTTTTTAAGAGGTGATCCATTTCTGCTTTTAAAGATAAAACACTGAAACTTTAAAAAATTGTATTGTGATTTAATTATCATTGGAAAGAGCATTATTTGGCTTTTTTTTTGGATTAGCTCTTTCAAATGTTAGCCGCGGCTTTGCCTCAGATGATCCATCTATTGAATCCAATTTTCGATGACTCGTTAGAGCATTTCGACTGGTAACTGACGAATGATATGCATATAACGTGAAATTATCAGCTCACCGAAGTGTTTTCTCAATAGAACCATTGATTAATGCGATGTGTGGGAAGTGCCTTCAAATAAAAAATAGTTGGTAAAATGCGACAATTCCAAACGTCAGTCTGCGAACGTCTCCCAATCGATTCTCCATTGTCTAGTGTACACGAAGACACTCTTCACAGCTACGGCTGCTTTATTTTCTTCATTGCGTGTGGGTTGTAGTTCTTTCGGTCGAATATTAGCCAATAATGAATGCTAGGTCTTAAGATGGGTGATGTTGTTGCGAATAGTACGTTCAGTAGGCCTATTATGTTGACCAAAAGTTGAGCGAAGCGCACAAAACACATTCTTTACAGAACGTGAATTTTCGTAATAAAGTTGATCGATTTGTAAGCGTTGTTCAGGCGTCTTACCGCAATGAAATTCCAAAGAATAATGAACAAAAAATAACCCGACTTACGCGTTGTCTGTGAAGTCCCTTTAATTGAATCACCTGATAGTAATTTTTACAGTTATAGGGAGAGTGAGGGGTTTTCATCCGATTCCATCCACTTCTCACTCTTGATAGGGGTTCTTATAGTATTTGCGCTAGGCAAATTTGGTTGTTGTAGCTTTGGGGGTTTAAGAAATTTGTATATTAAACTTAGCATAGGGGGAAAAGCCCAGTTTTTCTACGACTTTTGCTATTGGATGCCTCTTGTTACTGCGATACCTTGTGCCAAGTTAGAGTTTTATATCTGAATTCAGTGCCTATATAGTTATGGCACTTTAAAGGTTCTCGGTCAATGACGATTTGTGGGCGTGACAGTGGTCAGATTATGCCCGCCAACGAACTCGAAAATTATTTGCGAAGGAACGCACAAACCATGTTTCATCAAGATATCTGCTTGCACGGACGGACAAATAGACATACAATTACCCGAATTTGAACTTTTCTCGTCATCTTGATCATGTATAAACCGTTAGGTGAACAAATCTATTAGACTATAACAAATATGCTAATATGTATGCTACTTCTTGACTGCCTAGTTATGTTTGACTTTACACCTCTCAGTTCCGGGGTTTATACTACATATTTTAATAGTATATTTCCATAAAATATAAATTCCATTTTTATCGATGGTATGTTACATGATTTGCATTCTGGTATCCACTTTACAATACATGCGAGGATAAGTTTGCTATAATTTTCTTGCTTATATTCTATTCGCATTGTAGCGCTTTGCCTCTCTGAATGTTACTTGCACGGAAAATAGTTTCATTTACATGAAAATTATATGCGTTCATATAAAAGTAGCGTAAAGCCTTTTATTGACTGGCAACTCAGGTTAACTAGGCCTATATGCTTCAGTTCCTACTGCATCTATATAAATATGTGGTTCAGGTATATTCAGGTTTCTGTACTTCAGCTGTTTAATTTATTACTTAATTATTGTAAATGTTATGTAAACAAATAATAACTTTTGATACGTTTATTTAATGCATTATTCTATGCCTTTGTATTTATATATATTTTAGTAACTCAGTAATTTATATCTTAATACAAGTATATTTAACTAATTTTTCGGAGTTTCCACCACTTTTTGTGTTGGCGTGTAAACTTGAGTATACGTAGCCAGGAATAAAAACAAACTACTCGGCATATGTAAATTATATATTAATACCTCCTTCGAGCCATTGTTAAGCGACCGAAAATATTTAACCCTCTGCAACAGATCCCCTCATAACGAAATCAACGTAGAGTTCATAAATGGGCAGTCTACTAAAAATATTTATCATTGAGATATAATAATGGAATACAAATATTTCCATCGCTTTTACTAGTATCGCTGAAAAATGCTGAAGCTAAGGTTCTCTGAATACGTCCGATTTCGTTTTTCACGAGAAAATTTTTTTCAGCGACGAATGTTATAGTTGTATGGGTGCGTTAATAAACAAAATGGTCGCATTTGTGGTGATGATAATCCACCGGCAATGGTTAAGGCGCCGTTAGAAATTAACTGTTTGGTGTGCTCAAAATTAGTTTCAGTTCAAATTTCTTAAAAATTGAAGACGGCCATAATGTGACAATCAATGAGAAACACATAGGCTATTATGAATGCCTTTATTGTGGTTGAATGAGGTTAATGTGGAAGATCTTTGGTTTCAACAAGACGGTACTTCGTGCCATACAGCCAAAGAAACAATCAATTTATTGAAGGAAACCTTTGGTGAACGCGTTATCTTGCGTCGTAATCCTGTGGCGTAGCCTCCAAGATCGTGCGACTGATCTGACTCTAGCACCGCTAGACAATTTTTTGTGTGGTTATGTAAAGTCGATTGTCTACGCAGATAAATCCGAGGCGATTGACGCCTTAGAAAAGCCACAAAAAGAGGTCGAATATTGGACCGTTTGATTGGAATTTGTTCGAGCTAGCTCCGGCCCGAAATAATTTTAATACTATATATAATGGCAAATCTTTATATTTAGCATTAAGCAGAGTTCATGACCATAACATTCAATTATATGCATTTTATTTCTTCTGGTCTAAAAAACTTTTATTTGTTACTATCAAATTAATTGCGTTGATAAAGGTATATACCATACTTGAGAAACTCTGCAATAACTATATGATTCGACTTGATTATAGAAATTATGTATATAGTTGGTCTACACACTCTTAAGGACCTTTTTTTTTGCCACAAAAACTCCTCTTCGCTGTACACATTTATCCACAATTTGAAAGTTACACATACCCGTATTTCATGCTAATTCCAATTTCTGCAAACACCTCAAACAAATAACAAATTTTTATTAATAATTCTATTTGCCAGCGACTATAATTGTTTAAGCAAACGCTGCTTATTTGCGTCTTCGTTCTTCGTTTAACCATTTTACTAAATACTACTAAAAAAGACACACACGAGCAATATTTATGTGACTGTATTTATATGCAAGGTGAATAACAGTTACCTTACACACAACGAGATTTAGATATGTATGTTAAGCACATCAAATAAGAACCAAATGGGATCCGAATAGAAAATGAAGAAAATACGCCACAAAATCAAATTAAATCTGAACCAGTAAATGACGTACAGCGAACAACTAAAAACCAATAACACTGGTCAACAAATTTGTAATTTTTTTTCCCACGTGAAAATTTATATAAAATTTTGAATATACTAGGGCCACCAAATAATAATATATCAATGAAAAAAAATGTACACATCATGTTTTCTTGTGACATCAAAACATATATTTTCGTAAAAACCACAAAATTCAGCCACACTTACAGAACTATTTCCTAATATTTAATAGATACTTATGACTTTCTTGAATATTTGGCATCCGGTAGGTCCCTTTTAAGTCTCCAACAAATAATCTGCTAGCATTCCGGGACTCCATTTCCCTTGATAACGCTTCTCCATTAAGGAAATGCCTTGATGGAACCTCTCACCTTGTTTGTCACTCACAGAACGCAAATTTGCCGGAAAGAAATCAAGATGAGAGTCCAGCATATGTCTTTTCAAGGACATATTACACCCCAAAGCTTTAGTTGATATCATAAGTTCATTTATTAAATCTTTGTAATTTTCCGCTTTATGGTTACCTAGAAAATTTTGAACAACATTCACAAAACATTGCCAGGCGAGTTTTTACTGATCATTCAGTTTTTCTTCAAAGCCTTATCCTTCATCAATTGCCATACCTGTGGGCCTACAAATATTCCCTCTTTGATTTTCGCCTCTCTGAGTTTAGGGAATTTATCTTTTAGATATAAAAATCCATCTCCATCTTTAGGCATATCTTTTACAAAAAAACTTGATGTGATAGAAATAAAACTATTACATATTTTTCACGAGGGTACACCAACGTAAATAAAAATCATAACAAAGTTCATGTGACAAAAACAGTGTTTACCAGTGTTATTAGTTCATGGATGCTTGATCAAAGTCCGGTGAAGCGAACTGGAAATGCTAGTAGTAAATAAGTCGAGATGCTAGTAGTAAATAAATTGAGCGCCAATAATGTTATCGAAATAAAAATGTTTAAAAAAGTATATTAGGGTATCACATCCAAAATTAAACCAAATCGGATTTTAACTTCTCAAGCCCTGAGACACCGAATCTATGAGGAACCTTTATGGATGTCAGAGAATATATTTTTCTAGACGTAATACGACGTGATAGAAAAAATTTACTTTATCGGTTCATAGCCTCCATGTTCAAAATAGGAAAACTTCTAGGATCCTGTTAACTTTACACCGTATTTAATATCAATATGTAAGATATCTTAAAGAAATTAGAAAACAACAAAATAAAAGTTTAATATTGGGTATACTACAGCTTAGTTCTGAAAACGTGTCAATGCATTGCAGTGAAATAAAGTCAAATTAGGCAAATTTCTTAAAAAAAATATGTTTTAGTATTAAATGTGAAATGAGTTGGTGTTGATCTCTGCCCAAATTTAACTTCCGATTGTTTGGATGACTTTAGCGTCTTACATCCCAAAAAAGGCATTCGGAAATTGTAATTTAATAACCCAGTTAAACGATATTTCAAGTTTTTTAAGTTGGTATTTCTAATTACTATGCCAAATATAAGCGCGGTCTGGAAACCAATTTTTTACAGCAGCTGCTTAAACGGGTACAGCTCAGTAGTGCGTTGCGATTTTTACAAGGCCTTCAAAGACGGTCAAGAAATCGTTGAGAACATGCCTCGTTCTGGACGACCTCTTCAACTGACAAAGTGACGGTTATGTTGCTTCAAAATAGTCCGACAAGTGTTAGAGAGATGACAAGTGAGCTCAACATCTCTCGCGAGTTCGTTCGTATTGAGGCGTTTGCGTGAGAACATTCGCCGAAAACGGCCGGAATTGTGGAAGAACAATTCAAAGATTTTATACCATAATAATGCGCTATCGCATCGAGCCACGATTGTGACTAAATTTAAAGCCAAAAACTTAATTTCAAGAACTGAAAAAAATTGTTGGCATAAGTGTATTAAATCTGGTGGCGATTATTTTGAAGGCGACAAAATAAATATTGATGAATATTTAAATATTTTGCGTTTTATTTACAAATACCGGATTCCTTTTTCTCACAATGTATACCCAAACAAATTAAATGTTTACTGTATGATTGAGTTCATAACATACATACATATATATAGTATGTATCTAATTTGAATTCAAGTCTAGAATAATTTTAAAACAAATATTTCGTACATTAAGCAAAATGAAAATAAGTGAGTCTAATGCCGGTACTCTGCTTGTCACTATTGTCTCATGTCTCTAATTGTCACAATCGAAATTTAGTGACTCTGTTAGTCAGAAGTCTCATTTCGGTATTCTGGCAGATACAGTATACTACTATACAGTATACTACCATACTGCATCTGCCAGAATACCAAAATCAATGTTTGTTAGTGATGGCTAAGCGATTTACATTTTACTGATCGAACTCGTAGAGTTATAACCGCTTAAATACAGACGCATTGACTACAGCCCGAACACTTCCATTTTATGACATCGGACCTCACTTTTCATTCGCCAAGTAAAATGAATTCAACATTTTCTTTAAGTAATTGATATGGAATTCACACGAAACGATGTTTATAATAAATTTACTTAACAGAATAAAGAAATAATAAATCTGTATGCTTTTCGCAGTCATAAGTTTCCTTGTCATAGTGTGAGTCATAAATCATCGGTTAACTGCAGTGTTTAAATTACAAATGCTTATATACATAGTTATTATTTCTGCAATGCGGATGCGATATACAAATTTTATATACATAATCGAATTTGGTGATATTCAAACATATTAGGCTATAAAACAGTCTACAATTCCTTAGACGCTATACAGATATTCGATTATTGCATTTTAAATGCCTGTAAATGTTTACGTAACTATGTGTTCATATTCATGTATGTATATCAGTACGAGTAAACCTAAAAGGTGAGACAAAACATTGCTGTTTACTATAATAGACCATAATTATACTAGTAGCTTAGTATTAGTGTTTTTAGTTATTTAATAGCAGATGTTACAATTGTAGACAAAATTTACTTGGCACTTTTTTTTTATAAAATTCAATCCATGATATCGGAATTGCAATACTTATATAATATTGATTTAAATTTGAACAAAGTTCACAATTGTACATTATTAAAGTGGTGCGTATCTTTTTCAATATATTCTATTTTCATAGTCATTATGAAATACTTAAATAATATTGTTTAAAAAACTGAAAAGCTTCATCCCAAATGCGACAATTTTGCTTTTTTACATACCCATAGAGTCAGAAATGGGCCTTATCGCTGCAAAAAATTTGGCTCGGAAATGTCAGATCTTCTTGGAACTTTTCAAAAGCCCATAGAGTGAAGCGAATCGACTTCCAACGGTCTTAGTGAACTCTATCACTGCTATATTCACTTCACTGCATCCTAGACGTGGTCTATTCAGTTGAATAGTATCCAATAATGAATGATGGGTGATAATAATACATTATTTACAGAATATGATTTTTTATAATAAACTAGTGGATCCGACCACGCGTTTTTGTGGTATACATTTTATACTATTATGCATAGTATAATAAACAATTCAATACAGTGAAAATTATATTTACGAATAAAGTCGACAACGTTTTTGCCATATGTGGCTCCAGTGCTTAAAGTTGACTTTTTACCAAAAATATCGGTCAATGTATCAGATATATTGTTGAAATTCGAAGAAAATCCTTTCCTCACAATAGTTATTCTGTGTATTAAATATGAGTTGAATCGGGTCAATACTATCCTTAGCCTCCATACACCTAATGTAAATATTTTCGAACTTCCGGGTGACCTTATACCGCATATATCGGCTAATATGTAAGTTATCTTAAAAAAATTGAGAGAGCATGTTTTTCTTATAGCAGTGCATCTTTGTTCTTAGACTTAATAAAATAAGGTGAAAACTCGCTCTAGACATTACAATAGGCTTGTTAATGTACCTGAAAGTTTCAAGAGTATAAAATGTTCGGTTACATCAGAACTTAACCCTTCCTTACTTGTGTGAGCTGAGTTTCAACTTCCCGTCCCTTTTTTCCAGTTGCAAAACGTCAAAACTTCCTGAACTCAACTCAACGGTCAAAGTTCAGGAGGTGATTTTGGTTCACATTTCCAATAACATGAGATGGACATATCTTTATCTCTGGTTTGTAATGACTCCGTCGTCAGATATTTCACTTTCTAACTATAGTAAAGTGCGAATTTACGTTAACGCCTGATATATAATATAATATAGAACTAATAATATACTATACTATACATATTTGGTTATCTAATTGCATATTTAGAAACCAAAAAATTAGTTGCAAAATTTAATGAATGTTGTGACAGGCTGAATTTAAGTTCACTTGACCGTCTCTCTGCAGTCAACTGCGATTATATACTTACAGATACAGACGACCGTATTAGGAACAGCAAATACGTTGTCATTATGCAACCTTGCAACTCATATTCAAAGTCTCAGCGTTTCGGTTGAGTATATTTTTCTACCTCCGGTTCTCAGTTGTTGATAAGTAAATATATATATGTACGTATATTTGTCGTTACCACAGTCACACATTTACTGTGGTTCTGCCATTTAATACCAGTTAGAACCAAACATTATGGCCACAGATTTCCACATTTGAAACGGATGGATTTATAGCTTGAAGAATGCTTGCAAGCAATCTCCCCTCATTATTTATTGCCTGAACAACTTGCTGTATATTCACTTCAAACTGGATGCGTGTGTGTAGGTTTCCATATTCCCTTTGGTGTAATACGTTGAGAGCAGGCAACAGTTGGTTAATGCTTCTGTTTACGACTCACTTGGCCATGAACATACTTGTATACTTCTTCTGTAACTTCGGCGATTTGCTTGTTGACAAAGCATTTATTTAAATACCTTTTCGGATATTTGGAGCTAAGTTCAGTAATTAAATTACCAAAGATTTTACTTTTACTTTAGCATAGTTTCTATAATAAATTCGGATTAACTTCGCAATCTTTTTTATACAATTTGTCTTAAAAATTAATGATATACCCTTGATGAAAATGCGTTGAGTCCTGGATGTATGCAGAGTGTGTCGAACATGAATAGAATACCGACAATTTCATCCTTTTTCGCAAAATTCGGTAATGGTTTTCTTTAATATTTAGGAACCTGATATTACCATATTTAATGTCCTTAGAAAAACACTTATGTATGTTTAAACATGCTTAACTGGCAGTCAATAAAGGAATATCTGAATTTCTAAGGGACTTCAAACTGAGTTTAAGCTTAAAGACCAACCAACTTGAGCACATACAAGATGTGATGAGGGAAGTGGAAATGTACATATGTAATAAAGATGTGGGTGTTGGTGAAGCGATATTGCTAAAAACATTTCAAAGCCTTCATTCATTTGAATATTTACATGAAAATTCAATTCCATGTGACAAAAGTTATATGTAAAAGTAAGGAAGGGCTTACTTCGTTTTACGTCTTAAGGTCTTTCCCTGGCGTAGATTCTTGCAAGTTGCGAGAATATAAATGTTTGGTTGCACCCAAACTTAGACCTTTCTTACTTGTTTCTATAAATGTTATACTATTTAGTTCGATAACTGTGCTACTGATTTTACATGAACTTTTTTTGACAAAAAAGCAGAGCGTAAGGAAAGTGAGCAGAGAAATAGGGAATCAAGGACTTATATATATATATATATATATATACTATATATTGTATAAAACTATCTTCATAAATAAAATTAATTATAATTGATATTGAAAATACTTTTGGAAGTTTCACAGAATCTGTTAAATATATTCGCATTATGCTTTATGCCATACATTTTACGAGTTTCTGTCAGTCACATATTGACAGTAAAGTTTCATTAAAAGCTAAGCCCGAAAAATCAATAAAGAAAATTTACCTTAATTTCCGATAAATTTGTTAGTATACTATACTTCAGTATTAACCATTCACGTATTTGCGCAGCCATCTATGGAAAAACTGACACATAAAGCTTCAAATTAAAAATATTTAATTATTAAATCCAGTAAAAGCGTTAACTTTGGTTGCACCGAAGCTATAAAACCCTTGACAAATACGAAAGTTTCTTTACAAGAAGTCGGAGATTGCATCTCAGGCAACAACTTATCTCAAATTTTGTGAAAGTATTTCAAACTAGAGGACCCGTCTACGCTTTACTGTTGGTGATCCATAGATAATAACTACTACCATGTATATGATTTCTCTTAGTTAGATTATAATTATTAGTTAATGAGATATAGCATTTTTGTGAAGCAACTTGTGTTAGTTTTCAAAAAAATCGATAATAAAAGCATTTCGTGTGTATACCGTTGAACTTAGGCTCTGCACTAAAAGAGGCGAAATGAGCACCGAGGACAAAGAAGGCAGTGGACGCCCTAAAGCGGCGAAAGCTCCGTGCAAAGTGGGTGCCTCGCAAGTTTATAATATAACAAAAACAACGAATTGCTGACCCTGAGGAGTATTTGAGTGCTCTTCAATCGTAATAAAACCGAATTTTTGCGAAATACGGCTCCACATTGGAGTCTAATCAACATACATAATAGTGGACTGCACATGATGAACCGGTCTTCAAGCGTGGAAAGACGAAAGAGTCGGCTGGAAAAGTTATGATATCGGTGTTTTGCGATGCACGTGGTATACTATATATATATATAGTATTACTGAGCCAGTTATAATCCATTGTACTGAGTATTTGGTTGCAGTTCTAATCTACTATTCCAAATATTTAGCAACTGTACTATTTTTGAGGATGGATCAGTTTGAAATTGTACGCATATACTTCATCGTTTGTGTATAAATATTCCTCGCTTGAGAGCTCCGATAATAAACGCGTCCGATCGCTGCTAAATTCGAAGTGCTATAGGGAGAACGGCGGCCTCCGACACGATATTCATAGGCACGCTTCCACCGCCTATACCGCTACCGCAAAGGCTACGTCCAGCAATTTTTAAATCTGTAATGTCATTTATTCATTTAAATCAAATACAGTATTTAAAATTTATCTATATTTAATCAAAAATGTAGACTTATACCATCCCGGAGTTTTCTGTAGACCTTTTCAATGGGTACAATACATTATTTTGATAAATCTCGTAGAGTTCAACCTGCGTTTGCAATGTTAGCGGAAAAGATTTA
This sequence comes from Bactrocera tryoni, assembly GCF_016617805.1. NCBI lineage: Eukaryota > Metazoa > Arthropoda > Insecta > Diptera > Tephritidae > Bactrocera > Bactrocera tryoni. The sequence goes on from NC_052503.1 coordinate 45,678,986, forward strand.
ATTATTTTCGACCTAACATTAGAAAACTCAAAAATAACAGTATTTCTCCAATGTTTGATGGATATTATTGTACATATAAACCTTCCTCTATCTAATAAAAAAAACCGCATAGGTTGTGTAGTTTTAATGATTGCACAATTTCTTCGCAGATTGCAACGCTGCACAAGCCAATAACCCATGTCTAACTTCTTGAAGATATCTCGCCAAATGACAAAGGTTTCCATACCAGCATTTTATTCCGTTTGTTTTACTTTCTTGATTAGAGGAGTGGAATTTATATATAGTAGCGAACTTTACCCAAGTTGTAGATATTTCAATCGCATAATAGTTACCAAATAAGTATTGTGACAACGCCAATAATATTGATTAGAACAAAGCTGATTATCGCTGCAAATACATATGGACTTACCAAGTAACACAATTGTACAACCCGATGATCAAATAAAATAAGAAGTACTGTAAGAGCACTTTATTGAGAAGTTTTAAAACGTTCCCCTATACACATAGGTGAACATTCTCTCGGAAATGACATAGTTAAGAATAGATTTTTATTTTTTGCTTTTTGAAACTGCCATCTATCATTTATATCAAGTTTTTTGTCATTTCAGGGATGGGTTACACTACATATATTATCAAAAGTGTGCTCAATAATGTACAAATGATCCGAATAAAATTACTCGATCCATATTTAAGAAATAAATTCGCTAAAAATGTTATTTTTATCTTGAAACCCTAACCCCCTTAAAGAGTAGAAGAATTTATAAATTTCTGTTTTATAACAAAACACTGATACTCCACCTGCTTCTGTTACTATTAGTGTTTGTACAAGATGGTAAGTAAGAAGAAATCTATAGTTTAATCCTTAATCAATCATTTTTCTCCTAATATATATTAATTTACTTAGGTCAAATTTTTAATCCAAATGGTCAATTACTCTATTGAATTATCCAAACTAACATTTTTTCCTTTCCTCACCGCGTAAATTATTGTATTGAAATTATAAAAATGTATTGCATTAAATATACGTACATCACAGCGTATGAGCAACACTAAGTCAGCCTCTGCCGCCAAATAGCATGTTTCGAAAAAAATATAAAGCGATAAGATCACATTTAATCTATTCGCTAAGATACCTGGCTGTCTCCGGATAGAAAGGCCAACAACCAGATCGATCATGTTGTGATAGACGGAAAACACGTCCCCAGTGTTCTAGACGTATGTACGCTCCGAGGTTCTAACATCGACTCGGACCACTATCTTGTTGCAGCCAAGATTGGCACCCGCCTCTGTGCAGCTAAAAACGTACGTCAACAAACACAAGGAAGGTTCGACGTCGAGAAGATGCAATCACAACAGACAGCCGAACGATTTTCTACTCGGCTTGCAGAGCACTCGCCAACAACTCGGTATAAGGGAACTGTGGGACGGCATTTCAAACTCCTAACGTACAGCTGCAACCGAAACCATTGGTTTTCGGAAAATGCAAAAGAACAGCTTGTACGACGAGCAGTGCCGTGTCGCACCGGAGAGAAAACAGGCTGCCCACCTCGCAACGTTACGTTCGACCACAACACGTGCGGGATGGGATAGATACCGAGAGTTGAAGAGGGAAGCGAGACGCATTTGCAGACAGAAAAAGAAAGAGGCTGAAATGCGTGAGTACGAAGAGCTTGATAAGCTGGCCGACAGGGGTAATGCTCGAAAATTCTACGAAAAAATGGGGCGGCTTACAGAAGGTTTCAAAACCGGAGCATACTCTTGTAGAACCCCCAAAGGTGATCTAGTGGCAGATGCCCAGAGCATACTTAAATTATGGAGGGAACACTTATCCAGCCTGCTGAATGGCAGTGAACGCACAACAACGGCGAACCCGATTCCCCAATCGATGACGATGGAGCAGACGTTCCATTACCCGAGCATGAAGAAGTTCGAATAGCAATTACCCGCCTGAAGAACAACAAAGCGGCAGGGGCCGACGGATTGCCGGCCGAGCTATTCAAACACGGCGGCGAAGAACTGATAGGGAGCATGCATCAGCTTCTTTGTTAAATATGGTCGGACGAAAGCATGCCCAACGATTGGAATTTAAGTGTGCTATGCCCAATCCATAAAAAAGCGTCAACTACCGTGGGATTAGCCTCCTAAACATCGCTTATAAGGTTCTATCGAGCGTATTATGTGAAAGATTAAAGCCCACTGTCAACAAACTGATTGGACCTTATCAGTGTGGCTTCTTCTTCTTTTTAATTGGCGTAGACACCGCTTACGCAATTATAGCCGAGTTAACAACAGCACGCCAGTCGTTTCTTCCTTTCGCTACGTGGCGCCAATTGGATATTCCAAACGTAGCCAACTCCTTTTCCACCTGGTCCTTCCAACGGAGTGCAGGTCGTCCTCTTCCTCTGCTTCCCCCGGCGGGTACTGCGTCGAATACTTTCAGAGCTGGAGTGTTTCCGTCCATTCGGACAACATGACCTAGCCAGCGTAGCCGCTGTCTTTTAATTCGCTGAACTATGTCAATGTCATCGTATATCTCGAACAGCTCATCGTTCCATCGAATGCGATATTCACTGTGGCCAACGCGCGAAGGACCATAAATCTTTCGCAGAACTTTTCTCTCGAAAACTCTCAACGTCGACTCATCAGTTGTTGACATCGTCCAAGCCTCTGCACCATATAGCAAGACGGGAGTTATGAGTGAAGTGGATTCAGACCTGGCAAATCAACAACCGACCAGATATTCACCATGCGCCATATCTTGGAAAATACCGTGAAAGAGGAATCGACACACACCACCTCTTCGTCGATTTCAAAGCTGCTTTCGACAGCACGAAAGAGAGCTGCCTTTATGCCGCGATGTCTGAATTTGGTATCCCCGCAAAACTAATACGGCTGTGTAAACTGACGTTGAGTAACACCAAAAGCTCCGTCAGGATAGGGAAGAACCTCTGCTAGCCGTTCGATATCAAACGAGGTTTCAGACAAGGCGACTCCCTATCGTGCGACTTCTTCAACCTGCTTCTGGAGAAAATAGTTCGAGCTGCAGAGCTAAATAGAGAAGGTACCATCTTCTATAATAGTGTACAGCAACTGGCGTATGCCGAAGATATTGATATCATCGTCCTCAACAACCGCGCCGTTAGTTCTGCCTTCTCCAGGCTGGACAAGGAAGCACAGGAAGTGGGTCTGGCAGTGAACGAGAGCAATACGAAATATCTCCTGTCATCAAACAAACAGTCGTCACACTCGCGACTTTTCTCTCACGTCACTGTTGACAGTCATAACTTTGAAGTAGTTGATGACTTCGTTTATCTCGGAACCACCAACAACAATGCCAGCCTGAAAATCCAAAGCAGGATTGCTCTTGCTAACAGGTGCTTCTTCGGACTGAGCAGGCAATTGAAAAGTAAAGTCCTCTCTCGACGAACAAAACCCACATTCTATAAGTCACTCATAATTCCCGTCCTGCTATATGGTGCAGAGGCTTGGACGATGACAGCAACCGATGAGTCGACGTTACGAGTTTTCGAGAGAAAGATTCTGCGAGAGATTTATGGTCCTTTGCGCATTGGCCACGGCGAATATCGCACTCGATGGAACGATGAGCTGTACGATATATACGACGACATTGACATCGTTCAGCGAATTAAAAGACAGAGGCTACGCTGGCTAGGTCATGTTGTCCGGATGGACGAAAACACTCCAGCTCTGAAAGTATTCGACGCAGTACCCGCCGAGGGAAACAGAGGAAGAGGAAGACCTTCACTCTGTTGGAAGGGCCAAGTGGAGGAGGACCTGACTTCGCTTGGTATAACTAATTGGCGCCACGTAGTGAAAAGAAGAAACGACTGGCGCGCAGTTGTTAACTCGGCTATAATGGCGTAAGCGGTGTCTACGCCAGTAAAAAAGAAGAAACGCCACAAGGTATTAGATGAACAGTTTAAAGGATTTGTTAGATAAATTTTAGTCTTGAGCGACATATGTTTTTTTTTTAGATCGATATTAATGAGCTTTTTATTTTATACAAAATTTTCGGTATTCTCATACGAGTAAATCTGAGTTAGGTGATCTCAGTGAAAATCTATTGTAATCAGTTGGGAGATATGTTGTAAAAATCCTTTTGCTTCTCACAAACATTACTCAATTATCTCAGGAATGAAGTTTTCTCCTAAAAGAGAACTTTTTTTACCTGCTTCTTTGTTTTATTTCGAGTTTTACGTATGAATACAAATATGTGTACTTAACGTGTGAGAGTAACCGTCTGCATTTTATCAAGTGCATTCACAGTTGAACTTCACTTACCCACCCGGAGCAGAAATTAGCAATGTAAAGTAACGAGTTGTTATTCTTGTTATCGATGTGCTTGTTGAGTGGTTTAATCGAAGTTTTAAAGTGTAGTTAAGTGTACGGATTCTAGAAACAGCTTGGATCAACGCCCCTAACTGAGTAATTATCTAAGTGATGTGCGTTAGTTCATGAGCTTTTGTTCCAAATGTGGTAACCCAACGCATGGAAACAAAAGCAAAATACATATGTACATACTTGAACATATGTATATGTAAGTTTAATAACAGACAATGAGCAACGGATAGAGAATGAAGTTGCATGCAATAGAAATTGCAGCAGGAGTTAGTTAGTTAGGTGTGTACATTCAAAAGGAAAAAGAATAAACCGTCCAGAAATTCAAAACTGATTTTCCTATCGACTACGAATCACTACTCAAGATCAAATTTGATCTGCAGTAGTTCATGTACCAAAAAAACAGAAAAAACCATCAGATTCTAGTGTAATTTTGACCGACGTTTTGGCTAAACATGAAACGAGTGTTACAGCTCAACCACCATATTCACCAGATTTGGTTAACTGTAACTTTTTTCTATTTTCGAAGCTCATAAACCCGTTTCGGGGGACGTATCATGAGTCCATCCACCAAATATAACCAAACATCTCACACCTTGAGGTGTGTACAAAAGTTCGGGTGTAGCCGAACTGCAACTTCCAAGAATCAAAGTCCGGGAAGTTCCTTCATGTGGTGGCAAATTTGTATATTAAAATGAAGGAGTTCGGGATAGCATCGACTCGTTATACAGCTTGCAACATGTTGCTACAGAGTATAATAACCTAACGGTAGTACATATCACTTAAAACTAATCGAGATAGAGAGTGTATTATGAAGAACCAATATTTGATTCTTTGTTTGAATTAAATCGGCTCTGAGGTGGCTTGATGAGTTTGAAGATGACCCAAATATTGCTGCAAATAGTATTGACAATAGAAACTAATAACGTATCTCGAATTTGCAGAACTATCTTCAAAAGAAAATGGCACAATCATATGTCTAACTATTATAGTTTCGTCGAAATAATTGTTATTTTATTTAGAAACAAAAAAGTTAAATTACGTCTCTGTAAGAGCTCTTTATTTGTACCTTTCCATTAAGCCTAATCAAAATACTGGTTCAATACCGTTTTACAACTTTTTAAATTATATGATTTGGACATTCCAATCGAAAGATATCACGAACTTTAAAATGTAAGTATTAGAAAGAGGGCACGCGTCAAGAAATATGGTCTAGTTGACTCCCCACGAGATTTCTTTGAAACGAAACTTCGAAAATATTTATACCTCACAGTTTGACCGTCATGTTCAGTAAAAAATCAACCATATGCAGGTTCAGGTTCAGGTATTTGGTGTCTGTCTCCTTAACAAGCTATAATGGCTTGGATGGACAGACAGTCAAGTGAAATTTAACTCTTGTCGTCCTTCTGATCATATTGTATGTATATAACTCCATATCTATGTCGATAAGTTTTTGGTACAACAAACAACCATTAGGTGAACAAGATTTTTTTTTAAGTAGTTGGAAGCGAGATATAAATTTTTCTATCTGATAACAAGAAAAAATAGAAAACTGTATGTAGGAGGACCTTCCCGTTACAATTTAAAAGTCATGTTTGGAGAGGCTTTCTTAGAGGTGTCTAAGGACCTATTTTTCCGAGTACCAAACGAAAACAATTTTTTTTTCTTGAATCAATCTACTGAATATACATATTCAGCAAATTGTTACCTAGGAATATAAATCAGGATACATATTAGGTATAGCGCCGATAATAAATTACGAGGTACAGTAGTATTTGTGCGAGTGGACATTTTTGCTATTCAGTGACTGTAGTATGTAGTGTACTATATCAAACTAAACTGGCATAAAACTTTGCTTTCATGATAAATATATGAACTTTGGACTATTGTTTTACTTTTAGATTTATTGTTCACACAATTTTTCACGGCTAAAATGTAAACACTACTGCAACGCGTTGGCTTCTGTAATGTCGACAATAAATAAATCGCTGTGATTATTTCTCTTATTTCATTTGGCTGCAACGAAATCTCCACGGCTCAGTAAATTGACAAAATAAATTTAATTGTTTTCTATTTGGTGATTTTGTTTTGCTTTGGCGTAGTTAATGTTTTCTGTCGCGGTATTCATTATATGAACACTTCCACTCTTTAATAGCTAAAAGCTAACTATACTCCAATTTAAACCCCTTAAAAGCTGGCGCTCTGCAATAATATTTATAATTGTTGGCGCGTTTGCTCAACGTTTGCGATTGAACACAAAACAAGAAACAACGTTAACTTCGGCTGCACCGAAGCTAATATACCCTTCACAGGTGCATTTCTTTTAGTAACTATGTGTCCAGTTTGTATGGAAGCTATATGCTATAGCAATCCGATCTGAATTTTTTCGGAGATTATGTTATTACCTTAAGCAGTAATCCATGTAAAATTTCGTGAAAGTACCAGGTCATATGCGAAAGTTTTCCATACAAGCCCTTGATTCCGATCGTTCGTTTTGTATGGCAACTATATGCCATAGTTATCGATCTGAACAATTTCCTCCGATATTACATTATTTCTATAAACAATGACTCATACCAAATTTCGTGAAAATATATCGTCACAGACAGATGGACGGACAGACAGACAGACGGACATGGCTAAATCGACTCAGCTCAACATACTGATCATTTATATATGTATATACTTTATAGGGTCTCCGACGCTTCTTTCTGGGTGTTACAAACTTCGTCACAAACTTATTATACCCTGTTCAGGGTATAAATATAATATCAAGAGCGTTATATATTACGAAGGTAAATAAGAATACGCACTCTCATATATGCATATGAATGTCCAAACAATTATCCGAAGCACTTAAATGCTAGCTACCGGCTTTGTTTGTGGAAACAACTCAAGCATTTGAGCTAAATTTATGCTAGTTGCGGTAAGAAGCGCTATATTTCACGCCATTTTGCCAAACCTTGCTCTTTATGCGCTATGATATTGTACCTGTATTGTATGGTAAAACTGCATATTATATTTGTTTCTGGTAAAGCCAGTTAATCATACTTACATGAAAATTTATTTTCATGTGATAAAGCTTAAATGCAAAAGAAAATGCGTTTACCGCCATAATTGCACCTATCGTACATATATTGCCTTATTAAATTCTACAACACCTCTGGAATAATGATGTTAAATTTTCAAGTTTTTCCGAGTAAAAGCTTCGGAGATACAGCCTTGAGAACTTGTGCGCTTGAGGCTAGCTAGGCTAAGTGCGGCGTTTTAAATGAGTTTTTCTCGAAATTGTGTGTTTGAAGTCGGTTGGCAAGATTTCTCGCAAACTACATAATCGATATTCATGAAATTTTACACAGGTCTTTGAAAACAATTTTTAAAGGCTTGGGCGAAAGATTTTTAATCGTAACTATTTGAAAAAAGTTGCAAAATTTTGATTTTTTTTTAATAGTGTATGTTTGTAACAATAAAAAATTCTAATAAAATATGAAATTTTTTATAAGTGAAAAAATTTCTAGAAAGAATGCTGTTTTTTCCCCGGAGAAACCCATGTAACTCCTTAAATGAATGTGTTACAAATTCACTTAAACTGAGCTAGCTAAGCACTTTGGCTAGTCGTCGAATTGAAAAGTGCAATTGATGACATTCTAGTTTCTAAAATGACTTGACTTTATACTTTATATTTCTGGTAAAGATATTTTGTAAAGACAAAACTGGATAAAAGGGAGTCAAAATATTCTTGGCCTCCATATAAATTATCAAAGAGAATTATAGAAGAATTTACAACTTTTGATTGGCTTTATGCAATTATATTGTTCAATAAGTACGATACCTTAGCAAAATGTAATTAATGACTATAGAATATGTGTACTATATTATATATATCGATCTCCAAGCATTGAAAGCGTCAGGGAAGGCATCCTTCTGACTAGCCTTCAGAACCGAGGTGCATGCTGCTTGGATCCCCTCTGTCGTCTCAAAATGCTTGCCTTTCGTCTTCATACTCAAAGATCCATGACTCCTCACTTGTGGTTACGTTAATCAAAAATTGGGAGTCATCTTCACACATTACACACTTTCACTCGCCGCAGTTTCTGGTTGTCAGTCAGCCCTTTAGGACCATATTCGCGCACACTTTGCGCTTGTTCAAGTGCTCCGTCACAATGCCATGAACCACAGGTTTTGATAAATTTAACATCTGGACAATTAATCGAATACACAGTCGACGATCTGAGTTCAAAACTTTGCCCACACGAGTCAGATTGTTGGTGTTTGCTTAAGTCGCAAGTCTTCCAGCCCAGTCTTCATCAGCGACCCGGCCCTCCAAAAAGTCCACCGAAACACACCACTTCTTGCTAAAGCAACATCTGAGTAGACCTGCTTGATCATATCAAACGTCTCTGTCGCAGATTTACCTAGTTTCACACAGAATTTAATCGCGTACCTCTGTTCCGAAATACAGTCGCGGGGGAAGAAAACTTCATTATTTTCCAGACAAACCCTGTAAGCACGTAAATCCACAATTTATCAGTTATCACTATGTGACAGTTTCAAGGTACCACTATGGTAGATTTTTTTACATTTTTATTGACCAATGGAAACGAGCAGTTTTTGAGCGAGTGACAAATTGTATGGAATCCAACGTAAACTATTTTTGTTTTACATTCCAATGTTCATGGAATATTAATGGATGCAGGTCCCACTAATGCCATGTCTCAATTTTGCTTTTTGTCAAATGACGATCCTTCAGTATCAGTTTTTTAACACGAAAATCGTTTTGAATTGATATACGACCTCGATACTGAATTAAATTCCATTTTTTGTCGATATGAATATTTTAAGTTACTGTAAATAGCAGGAATATCTCTCATATGTCAAAACGTTGTAAGTATGCATAACTTCAAAAATTTTATACTTTTGAGTAGCCAGTTGTGAACCGCATAATTGTTGCCACTTTAATAGCTGTTTACTAAGGATTGGGAGTAGGTAAAGCCGGATCGTGTAGCCAAGAACTATTTGTTGTTACTTTATATAAATCTCTGTAAACTAAAAGACCGAACAGATAATCTTACAGTATAGTAGGTTGTCTCGTTGGGTTAATTTGTGTGAAATTCTCTATATGCTTCGCTCTTATCATACCTTTTGTCAAGTATGTGCCAAAAAATCAACACATGGAAGTTTTATTTCCTCAAACATACTTAAAAGATGCTTCTACAATTCGCATTGCTGCTATTAAATTAAGTAGGTCTACGCAGTTAAAGAAAACTAATAAATTAGAGCAATTTTATTTTATGATGGCTTATAGTCGAGGTCTACCACATACTATATATTTTTCAGCACAAAATAATAAAAAATTGTATTTTATAAGATTTTCGTAGCAATGATGTTATGTCTGCAATAATGATCAAAATAACTGTTAAGCTCTGGCAGGTGTTACTACTCAAATGCATATGTGTGGGTTATGAAGTGAAGTATTTCATTGAGCGTATCTGACAGTCGTAATAAATAAATGTGAACATGGCTGTTGGTAATAACATAAAAGTCAGACAGACACCTTGTCGTAAACTCAGGCAATCACACACTCGCCTAACAAGAACCTTAGCAATGGTAATTGAAGCAGATATACTCTTCGTCATGCGCCTGCTGTTGGTTTACGAACATGATGATTGTGTACCTTGGTGAGCACAAGAGAAGCTCAAAGAATACTCATAAGAATACAAATTTACTTGAATTGCCTGTACGCAGCAAGCTGTACCGATTCCGTTTATTTCATTGCACTACTCCTGCTGTGGTATTGTATGCTTTCAGTGCAGTACAATACACCACAATGACAGCTCAGTTTTGTAAAATAGCGCTTTTATCATAAATTTGGTTGTGCGAAAGTCTCAACTTCCATCAGAGAATACAAGCATAACAGAGTTTTTATTGAAATATTGAGAGGTGTACGTGGAAAACCGTTCTCCCGGAAAGAAATGTAGTTAAGTGCCTTTGTTGCAAGACAATGGACAATGATGTAGGTAACCGCAATCATTACATTTATACACCTGTATGTATCGTATGTCGATTATGACCTGTTTTAGCGTTCTTTATAAGTATAAATAAATGTTAGTTCATCAATTGAAATTGAGTTTCGAAGAATTTAATAAATATAGTACGACTGCTAAACTTCGACTGAAATTACGACAAAATTACTAAATTTTATTAAAGATTTCAATAATTAACTCAATGATTGCTCCTTTTAAACCAAAATCAAATCAAAAAAATCTAGTTATAACGGAATATGAAGAAAGTATAGGCTACTTTTTAAAACTCTTGCAACCAGTTGGTACAGAGTATTATAGTTTTGTTCACCTAACGGTTATGTGCATCACATAAAACTAAACGAGATAGATATATACAAATGATCGGGATGACGAGAACAGTTGAAATCCGGTTGACTGTCTGTCTGTCCGTCCGTCCGCCCGTTCGTGCAAACAATAACTTAAGTATAAATTAAGGTATCTCGATTAAACTTGGTATGCAGGTTTCTTAATACAAAAACAAGTACAAGTTCGTAGATGGGCGTAACTCTGTCCGACCACTGTTGCGCCCACAAATCGCCATTAACCGAAAACATATAAAGTGCCATAACTAAGCACTGAATTACGATATAAAGCTGGTTGGTTGGTACAGTGTTAACAGTAGCAAGGGGAACCTGTGGAAAAATTTGTTTGAAAAAGTAAGCGTGGCCCCGCCTTTTAACAAGTTTAATATATATACCTCCTAAACCACTAAATGGGTTAGGGGTAGTCAGAGGCACGAAAAAATGTGAGTTTTTAGTATTTTTTTTTGCTATTAAATCATCTTATTTTGCAAAAGTAGTAATATGGCATTATTATAGGATGTGTTGACGTGAAATCACGAAAATTTCAAAAAAAAAAAAACTTAATTTCCAAAGTTATAGTTGTTTGTGTTGACCCTGTTCCAAAAAAAGGTACTTGCTGTGACAAGCATAAGTCCTTGGAGATTCATTTAAAATCAATCGGACGAAAAAAATTAGTTTTATAAATAGATAATCCTGAGCCTGATCGAAGGATTTTTTTATTTTAAAAATTAACAAAATGGCGGCCTCAGGAAATTTTTTTCTAAATTTTTGCGAAAAAATCAATAGTTAATTGGTTTTAAAAAATCGAAATTTTCGAAAAAATAAAAATCCTTATTTACGATATGTTTTTTAAAATTTTATTATGTTTTCTAAAAGCTGTATAAATTTCATTAAAATCTACTGCACGGTTTTCGAGTTACAGTTGTCATCGGTTCAAAAAACATAGTTTTGAAAAAAAACGCGTTTATAGTTTCACTTTTGAAGTGCCCGAGCTCTCTTTGTTATTTATCCAATAACTCAAAAACTAATTATCGGATTTCAGGGAGTATTTCTAAGATATTACACTTAACGAAAATGCAAACAAAATTAATTTTTTGAAAATTCTAACCACCCCTAACCCCTTAAGCTACAATAACCAAATTTGCTGAGCTCAAATCTTATAAGAACTTCTACCAACAATGCGAAAAGGAATGAAATCGGAGGATAACCCCGCTAACTCCCCATATTGCGGTACTGTTAAAAATTACTAAAAGCGCGATAAATCAATAACTAAACGCGACCGATACATTTAATTTTACCATCGAGTTGGCATGAGAGAGCTTTATAAGAGCCGGTGTGAAAATTGAGCATTGCCCACTTTGTTTTGAAACCCCATATCTCGGGACCCGTCCAACCGATTTGGTACCTAGCATTTTTTTAATATTCTTATATATTATTGCAAAAATGGACGAAATCAAAATACAGCAACAAAATTTTATATTAAACTTGATTCGTTCAGTTTCCAGTACGCAAATCAAAAATATAACGGGATAAAACTTTGCACGAAAAACGTCTTTAGTGTGTGAAAGCTTATGACCAACAATTGTTTTAATCCAATAAATATTGTTCAAGCCCCTAGGTGCCGAGTATTTCTACCCCATTTCACATAGTTGACTTTTGATCGAAAATGTCGCTCAATGTGTGATATATATGTATAACTGAAATTAAGGGATAATCCTTTACTTGTAATAAGATGTCCCTTAGCTCTCTTGTACCAAATATAAAGATTTTCGAACTTCCGAGTGACTTTATGCCGCATATATTGGCAAATATGTGAGTCTCAAAGAGTATTACAAAATGCAAAATGTGTTTTACTTACAACAGTGTATCTTTGTGCATAAAAGAGATAAATTTGAGCGAAAACTTGACTTACTCCGGACTTTACTCTATATAAATGGGTTTACACCTTATAAGATTTCCCTGGCTTTTCTTGCGAGTTGCAAGAGTATAAAATGTTCGGTTCCACCCAAAATTGCTGTTGAAATACGCCATACTTATAATGGGTGACATTAGATCCGCTGCACCAGCGTCGCTTGGTTCAATTTTCATATCTGTATCATGTGTGTGATTTATCTCCTGTGGAAAAAAGACATAATTGAAAACGGTGTGTTATGGGATGCTTCATATTTTCGAACTGTATTATATCACACTGTAAGATATTATACTTTATATGACATGTTGTGACATTAATAAAATAGTGATAAAAGCAATATTCCTCTGTTCAATAAAATTGAAGAATAATTTGACATCTTGGTCATAATTTAATTTAAAAATATATTTTTTCGCTCCAAAAACGCTTTCAATTGATGCAATGTTAAAATTCATCATATTATAGTAATTTTAGTTTTCAAATTTGATGAGAAATAATGAAATGTGGTATACTTTTGGTTTTGGGTAAGCAGTTACAGGACTAAATCCATTTCCTACTCTTGCGTCCTCGCCGCGCATCCTGGAAACACGATTAACCATTGTGTATGATGCGGTAGCCAACTCGTGTGGAGCCTGGGGTTACGGCTAAAGGAGAGAAAGTCTCAGCGGAGGCACTCCGAAATATTCGGCTTAAGGATTCGCTGAAATCTAATTGCCGAGGTGCGGCTGCGAGCGTGAGTCGGTCTTGAAACTCGCTATATAAATGTGTAGAAAACTTAATTTTACTCACCTATCGAGATTGTCCGGTGGGTTTGGGACCCGTCACGTAGAAGCCACACTAAATGAAAACGAAACAACAGCCTCGAATGAAAGACCTCATTTGTGATGATGACCACAGCAAACGTAATTAAGACTAATTCCTAAATTGGGAAGACGTCAATGGCCAGCTAATTTATGTCTTCGTAAAAGTAAAGGCAGTCATAACAGCCATCCAAGAAATGCGATGAACGAGACAAGGATGGAGACGAGTAGGTCCTTGTGACACTTACTATAGCGGCCATATAAAAGAGTACAAACTCGGTGTGGGATTCGTGGTGGGAGAAAGTCGTCGAGTCCCGGCATTCACTCCGTTTGATTAGACAATCATCATGCCACAATCCGCATCAAAGCGTAGTTCTTCAACATATCGCTGATTTGCGCTCACCTCCCGGTGTAAAAAAAAGGACAGATGGGATAAATACCTAGAGTTGAAGACTGTGATGAGGTTTGAATAGCAATTTCTCGCTTTAAGCCCGAAGGGCCGATGGATGACCGCCTGAGCTATTCATATACGGCGGCGATTAACTCACAAGGAGTAGGCAGCAGCCTCTTTGAGATATGGTCGGATGTAAACATTCCCAAAAATTGGAACCAAACTGTACTCTGCCCAATCCGCAAATAGGGAGACCTCACAATCTGCGCCAATTACCATGGGAGAAGCCTCCTTAATATCGCATATAAGGTCTTATCTAGCATACTGTGTGAAGGAAGGTGAAATAAAGGGGGATCATCACACACGATTTGCACGATAAAATTTATTTTAAGGACCCAGATGTACCATTAGGAGAAAAATACGCTCTTACATTTTATTCGAATTGCTGTAAAGCGACTACACACTTCATGTCAATATCCCTGAATATTTCCTTCTTATTTACCTTCTCCGCTCACTTTCAACATCGTTTTCGTACTCCAACCTCACAGTCGCAAAATGACTGTTAATTAATGTTATTTGTGGCAAAACGGTAATTGAAGACGTGAGTCGGTAACAAACGCGTGTAAGCCACCGAATTTGTAAGATTTTCGAGGAGTATCTATTATATAATCCAAGAAAAGACTTTATGACGAGTTTTTGCTTCATAGACGCAGATCAAAGGCTGAATTTATGTTGCTCATACGCAGCGCTGCACGTAGATTAAATGCTTATAAGCTGTGTTACATTTATCATATTTTTATCGAAAATAATGGCAAATACATATATATAAAAATGGAAGAGCTAAATTTGAGGGTGACTGAACATCTTATACTTTCGGCATGTGAAAAAAGCAAAGAGTACAAATATGTTCTGAAATAATTCAACACTGATTATTCGACGAAAGAGGGAGAAGACTACAGTAATATTTGGTATATTATTAATATATATTATAGATTGTAGAATTACGCAGTTACAATACTACACACAAGAACTTGTTTCTATGCAATAATGTTAATACATCGCAAATTAAAATATACTTCAGTAAAAATTAGCCATACGCACTGTGGTCCAGGTGTGGCACCTTTGGGAGTAGCAACGGTTCTACAACGACCATCTAAAATACTATCCCCCGTTTTGACCAAGAACATGTAGGCAAAGTTTCATGATGACGTCTCATTATACCCTGAACAGTGTATATTAAGTTTGCCACGGTGTTTGTAACAACAATAGGGCAAAAACCGGGACCCTATAAAGTATACGTAAGTATATAGAAATGATCAGTACGAGGCATGAACGAAAGAAAGTTGAAAATTCTTAAACGTTTTCTGCGTTGTTTGACATAGTTTTCAATTTTCTTTTAGCGCGAAGAAGGCATACACATTTTCAATTATTTAAAAAAAAAATGTATGTCAAATATTTATATCTAAACAAATTGACCGCGAAAAAATATTTATAACATAGCACGAATATCCTTCTTTGAGTGCACAAAATTGCATCGATTTCTTTGCTGTAGCTTATGACAGAATAATTTTAAAATTTTTTCGTGCCTCAAAATTAATCCTAACAAAAAAATTATTTTGACGAAATATTTATTTCATGGGGTACACTGTGATAATTTTTCAAATCGGTGATTTTGCGAAATTTTCAGGGTCCACTTGACATTGTTTGACCCAGAAGTCAACCTAGGCAGCAGTGGCAAAGTTGAAAATGTACAAGAAACCCAAGATCTAAAAACCCAGAATTCTCAAGTTGAAAGAGTTCCGCACTTCAGATATTTGGAAACTTGTAAATCTATGGAAGGTTGCATAAGAAGAAAAATGTGAAACAGAACTTCGCCAAGAAAAGATTATAAAACAAACTTTTTATATCACATTGATCTGCACAGTGGATGTTTTAATTCAGTTTGACTTGGCGGTAGTAACAAACAATAGAAAACACGAGTAACTTAAAATGTTTTAACATAAGCAAATGTTACTAAAAAATCAATATCGGAGTCAAATATTTCTTCTACTCTGTGTTCTTTTTAGTGCTTGTATGGAAATTAGAGCACGCAGTCTCCATTGCCGATCTTTTGATAGCTTCTGGCGATATTTGTGGAATTTAGAATTAGTTGCAATTTATATGTGACATTATATAATGATAAGCAAACAAAATTGCTGAAACAAAACCTACAGGAACTAGCCACAACGGAAACGAATTCTATACACGTGCGCTGTAAATCTAAGATTCTGTACCACATCTGTGCGTACAAATAACAGTACCAAAACTGTTTACGAGTAAAACCTAAAACAGCAATAATCAACGAAATTGAAGAGTAGTTGTTTTTTGTGTTTTTTGTTTTGTTGATTTTGTAGCTATTTATTATTTGTACGTTGGAAAAATTTCATCTTTCAAAGCGATTCCAATACCAGTTTTTTTTTGCATAGATTCGGTGTCTCAGGGCTTGAGAAGTTAAAATCCGATTTGGTATAATTTTGGATGTGATATCGCATACCCTAAATACACTTTTTTAAAAAGTTTTATTTCGATAACATTATTGGCGCTCGATTTATTTACTTCTAGCACTTCCAGTATATCCATACATGAACTAATAACACTGGTAAACACTGTTTTTGTCACATGAACTTTGCTGTGATTTTTATTTACGTTGGTGTACCCTAATGAAAATTATGTAATAGTTTTGTTTCTATCATATCCAATTTTTGTAAAAAAGCTTTGTCTAAAGATTGAGATGGATTTTTATATCCAAAAGAGAAATTCCCTAAACTCAGCGAGGCGAAAATCAAAGAGGGAATATTTGTAGGCCCACAAGTATGGCAATTGATGAAGGTTAAGAGCTTGGAAGAAAAACTGAATGATCAGTAAAAACTCGCCTGGAAATGTTTTGTGAATGTTGTTCAAAATTTTCTTCTTCTTCTTCATAATTGGTGTAGACACCGCTTACGCTATTATAGCCGAGTTAACAACAGCGCGCCAGTCGTTTCTTCCTTTCGCTACGTGGCGCCAATTGGATAATCCAAGCGAAGCCAGGTCCTTCTCCACTTGGTCCTTCCAACGGAGTGGAGGTCTTCTTCTTCCTCTGCATCCCCCGGCGGGTACTGCACCGAATACCTTCAGAGCTGGAGTGTTTTCATCCATCCGGACAACATGACCTAGCCAGCGTAGCCGCTGTCTTTTAATTCGCTGAACTATGTCAATGTCTCCATATATCTCCTACAGCTCATCGTTCCATCGAATGCGGTATTCGCAGTGGCCAATGCGCAAAGGACCATAATTCTTGCGCAGAATCTTTCTCTTGAAAACTCGTAACGTCGACTCATCGGTTGCTGTCATCGCCCAAGCCTCTGCACCATATAGCAGGACGGGAATTATGAGCGACTTATAGAGTGTGGGTTTTGTTCGTCGAGAGAGGACTTTACTTTTCAATTGCCTACTCAGTTCGAAGTAGCACCTGTTGGCAAGAGCAATCCTGCGTTGGATTTCCAGGCTGACATTGTTGGTGGTGTTTACGCTGGTTCCAAGATAGACGAAATTATCTACAACTTCACAGTTATGACTGTCAGCAGCGACGTGAGAGCCAAGTCGCGAGTGCGAAGACTGTTTGTTTGATGACAGGAGATATTTCGTCTTGCCCTCGTTCACTGCCAGACCCATTTTCTGTGCTTCCTTGTCCAGCCTGGAGAAAGCAGAACTAACGGCGCGAGTGTTGAGGCCCATTGATATCAATATCGTCGGCATACGCCTGCAGTTGTATACTCTTATAGAAGATGGTACCTTCTCTATTTAGTTCGGCAACTCAACGTCAGTTTACACAGCCGTATTAGTATTGCGGGGATACCAAATTCAGACATCGCAGCATAGAGGCACCTCCTTTTCGTGCTGTCGAAAGCAGCTTTGAAATCGACGAATAGGTGGTGTGTGTCGATTCTTCTTTCACGGGTCTTTTGCAAGATTTGGCGCATGTTGAATATCTGGTCGGTTGTTGATTTTCCAGGTCTGAAGCCACACTGATAAGGTCCAATCAGCTTGTTGGCGGTGGGCTTTAATCTTTCACACAATACGCTCGATAGAACCTTATATGCGATGTTGAGGAGGCTAATCCCACGGGAGTTGGCGCAGATTGATTTCTTCATGGTCGGGTAGTGGAACGTCTGCTCCATCGTCATCGATTGGGGAATCGGGTTCGCCTTCTCCTGGCGTTGTGCACTCACTGCCTTTCAGCAGGCTGGAGAAGTGTTCTCTTCATAATTTAAGTATGCTCTGGGCATCGGTCACTAGATCACCTTTGGGGGTTCTACAAGAGTGTGCTCCGGTCTTGAAACCTTCTGTAAGCCGCCGCATTTTTTCGTAGAATTTTCGAGCATTACCCCTGTCGGCCAGCTTATCAAGCCTTTCGTACTCACGCATTTCGACCTCTTTCTTTTTCTGTCTGTAAATGCGTCTCGCTTCCCTTTTCAACTTTCGGTATCTATCCCATCCCGCACGTGTTGTGGTCGATCGTAACGTTGTGAGGTAGGCAGTCTGTTTTCTCTTCTCTGCGACACGGCACTCCTCGTCGTACCAGCTGTTCTTTTCCACTTTCCGAAAACCAATGCATTCGGTTGCAGATGTACGTAAGGAATTTGAAATGCCGTCCCACAGTTCCCTTATACCGGGTTGTTGACGCGTGCTCTTGCAGGAGTGCATGCCGAGTAGAAAATCGTTCGGCTGTCTGTTGTAATTGCAGCTTCTCGACGTCGAACCTTCCTTGTGTTTGGTGGCGCGCGTTTTTTGCTGCACAGAGGCGGGTGCGAATCTTAGCTGCAACAAGATAGTGGTCCGAGTCGATGTTAGGACCTCGGAGCGCACGCACATCTAAAACACTGGAGACGTGTCTTCCGTCTATCACAACATGATCGATCTGGTTGGTAGTTTTTCGATCCGGAGACAGCCAGGTAGCTTGATGAATATTTTTATGCTGGAATCTAGTACTACAGATAACCATATTTCGGGCCCCGGCGAAGTCGATCAGCCTCAACCCATTTGGGATGTTTCGTCGTGGAGGCTGAATGTACCGACCGTAGTGCCAAAGACACCTTCTTTACCCACCCTGGCGTTGAAGTCGCCAAGCACGATTTTGACATCGTGCGGGGGCAGTTCTCATAAGTGCGCTTCAAGCACTCATAAAAGACATCTTTGGTCACATCGTCCTTTTCTTCCGTAGGGGCGTGGGCGCAAATCAGCGATATGTTGAAGAACCTCGCTTTGATGCGGATTGTGGCCACCTCGTCTCGTCCTTGTCCCGTCCATCACATTTCTTGGACGGCGGTGATGTCAGCCTTTATTTTCGCGAGGACATCAACCAGCTGGGCAGCGGCACCTTCCCAATTAAGGGTCCGGACATTCCAGGTGCATGCCCTCAAATCGTAGTCCTTAATTCGTTTGCCATGGTCGTCATCAAAAGGGGGGTCTCTCATCCGAGGCTGCTTTTTCTTTTTCATTGGAGTGTTTTTTTACGTGGCGGGTCCCAAACCCAGCGCACAACCCTATGTAGGGGATGTTTCGTATTCTCACATAAGCTCGCCTTCGAACGGATGTTCTTAGGCTACTCAGAGGATACTTGGTCAAAGACCGGAAGTAGTGAGCTGCTTGAGCCATGTGTAACAGATACGTTTCTGGCCACTCCCAAGTGAATGGCGATCTGAGAACTTTCCTCACTTGCGTGAACTTCTACACATCAAAATTTTCTAGGTAACCATAAAACGGAAAATTACAAAGATTTAATAAATGAACTTGTGATATCAATTAAAGCTTTGGGGTGTAATACGTTCTTGAAAATACATATGCTGGACTCTCATCTGGATTTCTTTCCGGAAAATTTGGGTGCTGTGAGTGACGAACAAGTTGAGAGGTTCCATCAAGACATTTCCTTAATGGAGAAGCGTTATCAAGGGAAAAGGGACCTACCGGAAGCCAAATATTTAAGAAAATCATAAGTATCTATTAGATATTAGGAAATAACTCTGTAAGTGTGGCTGAATTTTGTACTTTTTACGAAAATATATGTTTTGATGCCACAAGAAAACATGTCATTGATATATTATTATTGGGTGGCCCTAGTATCGGGTGATTTTTTAAGAGCTTGATAACTTTTTTTAAAAAAAAAACGCATAAAATTTGCAAAATCTCATCGGTTCTTTATTTGAAACGTTAGATTGGTTCATGACATTTACTTTTTGAAGATAATTTCATTTAAATGTTGACCGCGGCTGCGTCTTAGGTGGTCCATTCGGAAAGTCCAATTTTGCCCATGCATCCCGGCCCATGCATCCCGAAAAATGCACTGTTTGGTGTGGTTTGTACGCTGGTGGAATCATTGGACCGTATTTTTTCAAAGATGCTGTTGGACGCAACGTTACGGTGAATCGGCGATCGCTATCGTTCGATGCTAACAAACTTTTTGTTGCCAAAAATGGAAGAACTGAACTTGGTTGACATGTGGTTTCAACAAGATGGCGCTACATGCCACAAGGCTCGCGATTCTATGGCCATTTTGAGGGAAAACTTCCGGAGAACAATTCATCTCAAGAAATGGACCCGTAAAGTTGAACCACCAAGATCATGCGATTTAACGCCTTTAGACTATTTTTTGTGGGGCTACGTCAAGTCTAAAGTCTACAGAAATAAGCCAGCAACTATTCCAGCTTTGGAAGACAACATTTCCGAAGAAATTCGGGCTATTCCGGCCGAAATGCTCGAAAATGTTGCCCAAATTGGACTTTCCGAATGGACCACCTAAGACGCAGCCGCAGTCAACATTTAAATGAAATTATCTTCAATAAGTAAATGTCATGAACCAATCTAACGTTTCAAATAAAGAACCGATGAGATTTTGCAAATTTTATGCGTTTTTTTTTAAAAAAAAGTTATCAAGCTCTTAAAAAATCACCCGATATATTAAAAATTTGATATAAATTTTTATGTGATAAAAAAAATTACAAATTTTTTGACCAGTGTTATTGGTTTTTAGTTGTTCGCTGTACGTCATTTGCTGGTTCAGATTTAATTTGATTTTGTAGCGTATTTTCTTCATTTTCTATTCGGATGGGATCCGAATGGGATTGGTTCTTATTTGATGTGCCTTCCATACATATCTAAATCTCATTGTGTGTAAGGTAACTGTTATTAACCTTGCATATAAATACAGTCACATAAATATTGCTCGTGTGTGTCTTTTTTAGTAGTATTTCTGTAGGAAAAATGATTAAACGAAAAACGAAGAAGCAAATAAGCAGTGTTTGCTTAAACAATTATAGTCGCTGGCAAAAAGAATTATTAATAAAAATTTGTAATTTGTTTGAGGTGTTTGGAGAAATTGGAATTAGCATGAAATATGTGCAACTTTCAAATTGTGGGTAAATGTGTACAGCGGAGAGTGGCTTTTTTGGTAAAAAAAATTGTACTTAAGAGTTTGTAGACCAACGGTATATATAATTTCTCTAATCAAGCTGAATCATATAGTTATTGCAGAGTTTCGCTTTCTCAAGTATGGTATATACTATATGTTGAGATTTTAATATCTATAGTTAACAAATATGTAGAAACGGTAAGAAAATTTCAAATTTATTTTTTTATATATGAAATATAATTCGCAACAAACGAGCGAAAAAAATATGTTTAGGTAATATAATCTATATATTTACCATAAAACTATATTATATTTCTTCATAATATTTTTTCTTTACTCTGCCCTAAATGTTACTTTAAAACCTACAATGTTCTAGTGTTTACTTGCCTGTGTACTTAGAATATATTTCTATTGTTCCGAATGGTTTGCTAAATAAAACCTACGCCAATGGAAAGGAATCGATTAAAGGAAAAACAAAGTCTTGCCTTTTGAGAATCATCATAGTAGGGTTGGCAGGAATTGCACATTTGTAATCCAAAGTATTACTTTAGTGTAAAACTTAATTGTTAATTGTTTCAACACAATTTATATATTTGTGGCTGTTTAGGTGGAAGTAACGAGGCTATAGAACATTGTGGATTTTGTAAGAGTTAAAATATAGCGAGACTGAAAACTAATGTCTTATAATGTATTAGTCGTATAACAAGGACTAGCTTTGGAAATTTATTTTGTGATTGAGGAAAAAGATTTCCACATCTTTCTATCAGGCTAACCTATGGTATCAATTTTTACAATAGAGCATCGAGGGAAGATTGTTTGGAATAATAAAATGATAAAAAATTGCATTAATAATAATGAAATGATCTTTCTAAACTTTAAGCAAAAAAAGTTGTTACATTCCGTTGCAATCGATATAGCTTCGGTCCCTTTACATACAGGGTCGAAGTGTAACCTACTTCAGACCGCTCGCGCAGCTGCCGCACTGGAAAAAAAATTAATAATGCAAAACTACACTTTAAGTTCTTTGAGTCAGACGAATATATGTACATATGCCGCACTGCCAACTTCAGTTTTGTTCAATTTTTCGTTTACAAAATGTATTCCAATTAAAATACAGTTGACTTCCGAAATTGTCACCTAACTGACAATTATTCTATCCCATCTTAGTGGACAATTTCTCAATATAAACCTATTTATTTCGAGTTAAATTTTGCTGTGTTGAATGTGTTTCTGATTGTATAGTATTTGCTATAAACATTATCGGCACATAATATAGAAAATTATTTATAGCAGTGGTTAAAATATTACACAATATTACATACATTATTTTTGTATATCTAATAGTTTAATCCAGTGAAAGAGCTCTTCACTAATATTATGTAAAAATTATTTTTTTATTTTATTATTACAATTTAAAGAATATGTTGAATATAGTATATCTAATATAAAGTATTGATATTAAAACCTAAACTGAGTATTTACTTATATTTACATTTTTATAATTATATAAGAATTCTGATTTTTTGCAAATAAATTGACATTTGTTAGATAAGTTCTCCACCTCCCCACTCAAGCGCGCCACTAACGAAAGTTCGTTTCTTTTGACGGTCTTTGACTTTTTGTTTTGTCTTGCAGTTTTATCAGATCAGAACGAATTCGAGATAACTGAATTAGTTGGTAACTCAAATTGAAGTAACTGCTTGAAGTATTCGGTAAAAAAAACTGAGCAACTATGAATGTAGTGATTCCTAATTCATAAAAAACTTATTTTCGAGTTTTTTAAAGATATGTTATTATAAATGTTAGGGGACGTTATATAGCTAATACAGTAATATTCTTTAAGTTAGACTTCATATAAATTCACAGCGTCAATATATTTTTTAGAAAGAAGTATTTATCACCTAACCTGCAAACAGAGCAGTTGGAGTTGGAAAGTTCGAAGTCAAGACTTAATATATTTAATATAAAAATATTCTCAATATAAGTTAAATGCTAACTGTCATGGTACCACCTCATATGTACGGTACAGCATGACTCAACCTCTAGCCAATAAACACAATATCTGCTCTGCTCTGCAAATTTCGTTAAGCCTGAAAAAGGACGTAACTTGTAATATCTTAGTGTGAAGCGTGAATACGGACTGCAGACATTTTATACGAGTAAAAATCGCTCCAAAAGTCAACGCCTGATTAACAGTGCAATACTCTTGCCAACCACAGCCGCAACTTATGCGACAGTTTTTGTTACTTTGGGCTGCCAATAAAAGACGCTAAAAAATTCAGAATGCAAATTGTTGTACACCTATATATAATCCGAACAAACACACTAATATATGTTTCATGCTTCTCCAATTAATTGCGATTTAATGTAACTTGTGGCTTTTTTCTTGCCACTAAAACTAATTAGACTTCTTTTTGCCCCAAATTACTTTGACGCATATAATTTTCCTACCAGGAAACAAGTTTAATGCGCATTTGATTTTAGTAGTCAACATTGTGATACACGGCGCATGAGTGACTTCAGAGTTAAACGCCCTAACTAAAGTATATACATTTACTAATATAGACGTGAATGCACAAGCAGTTTGAAACTCTCGAGAAAACAGAAGTGTATATTGTCGCTATGTTGCGGTCTGATTTTTTGGCACTCAAAACCGCCAGCAAATAGAAGTACATTATGCTACCAGTATGACATAGATGTTCGTTAACGGTCGGGAGCTAAATCAAAAGTGTTTCCATAGTCATAAACACAGTTTTATTTCTTCACCAAATAGCACTTGACCCAACGACCAAACACAAACAGCCGTTCAGTTTTTTTTCCTTTGTTTGTCATTTGGGTATCGAAAAGCTTTTGTTTTTCTACTTCACTTGTTGGCTGATGTCTGTATTTCGTCACCACTTTTAACGCACTTTGTAAACAATCATTTTAAACTCACGAATCCTGCGAAGATGGATCGTGATACTTTCTGGTGTTTGCGCCTTCAACTAGCAGCTACCAATTTGAAAATATTTAGTCTTTACTTAATACATGAGGCTGAATGTTTTATTATTTTCTAATTTGCAAATAACTACATTTAAATATGCGAAAAAGTCGATATAAGTATATCCGAAATAACCTCGCTCTTCACATCCCGTTTTTGATCACTTCGGTCGTGCAAGTAAATATGCGTTTAAAATTTCCACTACGCTGCAAAATTATTTTTCACGAGTCAATGATTTTAATATGTGCTTGTCTCTCAACAATGAAATACTAAAAACCGTTTTGGCAGTTTTGTTGTGATATTAATTTCCTTATGTTCACAATGCAGTATTTAAATACTAACTTGCCGTCCCGGTGAGGCTTGATCACACCAAATGCTTGTTATATTCACGCGTATATTGATATTTTTAGGATCACATTTCGTATTCCTCTCTAACAATTTGTTACTATTTGTGTAGCAAAAATATTTAGTTTTGCTTGGCTATCGTTTCTGAATCATAAGTTTGTACTTTACTTGTCAAGCATTGACGCAATATTTTTGATATATGTGAACGGAAACCTTAACTTTATATAGAGGTTGGTTTCAGGATGACAATTTAGCTGCTAAAAAGACATGGATATCGGACAACAACTTCTTCTTCTTCTTCTTAATTGGCGTAGACACCGCTTACGCGATTATAGCCGAGTTAACAACAGCGCGCCAGTCCTTTCTTCTTTTCGCTACGTGGCGCCAATTGGATATTCCAAGCGTAGCCAGGTCCTTCTCCACTTGGTCCTTCCAACGGTGTGGAGGTCTTCCTCTTTCTCTGCTTCCCCCGGCGGGTACTGCGTCGAATACTTTCAGAGCTGGAGTGTTTTCGTCCATCCGGACAACATGACCTAGCCAGCGTAGCTGCTGTCTTTTAATTCGCTGAACTATGTCAATGTCGTCGTATATCTCGTACAGCTCATCGTTCCATCGAATGCGATATTCGCCGTGGCCAATGCGCAAAGGACCATAAATCTTTCGCAGAATTTTTCTCTCGAAAACTCGTCACGTCGACTCATCGGTTGTTGTCATCGCCCAAGCCACTGCACCATATAGCAGGACGGAAATAATGAGTGACTTATAGAGTTTAGCTTTTTCGGACAACAACTACAACTATATAATGGGTTGTCAAAAAAGGCTTGCGGTATTTTTATTGAATTTATTTGTTTTATTGAAATTGAAATGAAGTTTTGATGACTCATGCCCAGCTCTGGACCGATGCTACGGCTGCTACTATGCCGGTCTCTTTCGACCAATTCAGCGGTTTTTTCGCAATTTTCGACGAAGCATCTTCGACCACCTCTACACCAGAAGGAAAACGTTGAAAAAATCGTTGTGCGGTGGAAATGGAAACTGTATCGGGTCCATAAACTGCACAAATTTTATTGGCGGCTTGAGATGCATTTTTGCCTTTATCGTAGTAGTACTGTAAAATATGCAGTATTTTCTCTTTATATTTGTTTGCGACGCTATAACTCACGAAAGACTTAAAAGAAACAATCAATCAAACACCTCTTTGCCCGTGAAATGAGCTTTCCAAAAAGGTATAGCATGCCCCGATGCAACGAATAAAACTAGAACTACGCGCTTTCAGCGCCAACTAGCGAAAATACCGCAAGACTTTTTTGACAACCTATTATATACTTATATATAAAATACCACCGGGGCCGCTGAGAAAAAACCGGGTCCAGATGGGGTCCTTTCCCGTGACGATCATGATTGATGAAAACTTTTGATCTTTGCTAAAGCGCTAAACGAAATGTTCGAGCAGTAATGGTATTCAATAAGTTGTATGTATGTAGTAACATGGGTTTCAAAATTATGTGGTTTTATATTTGTTGATGGTAGTATCGTCTCGACATGCTTTAAATTCCCAGCAACCTTTTTGCATTCATTAGAAATTGTTCTCCAATTGTCGCACAGTAATGAAAATTCAACAAGAAAGCTATCTAGGTTTCTTTCATTGATTGTATGAAGGAATGGAAGCCATCAAAACACCATTCAAAAATCCATAAACGTCCCGACGAGTTTCTGCCGTAAGATTGAATTTTTAAAAATAGCTTGAAGACATCGGATCTGGCACCCCACCTCGTTTTAGAAAGACAAAGAAGATAATTGAGTATTTTGGAAAAATATTTCTCAAGGATAGCATTCAGCCAAGTCGACTTGAGCCAAATTCAGTGTGTGGGGACCACAGGACGAAAAAGTGCATCTTATTTTTACGCTTGATTTAATTTTAACTACTACCATTTTCGTTGCCCTATCCACAGCTATCTTAAAAACGAATTTTCTAATTTTCTAAAGTTTTGTAAATTAAAGCGGCAATAGCTTTGCCGGTTTTTTCATGACAATCTATTAATGCGAAAAAACATTTGGATGTGTGGTAGACTTTTTTCTCAACGGGCACTTTTCGAGAACTCCGAATTCCTCTTAAACTTTGTATATATTGGTTTTCAGAAGTGAAGAAGTATTGCCATTATATATGTATATCGTTACCGACAATGGGGTTTATCGATTTTCATAGTTCCCATAAAATGTCATTATAATTAACAAGTAAGGAAGGGCTAAGTTTGGGTGTCACCGAACATTTTATACTCTCGCATCATAAAGTGATAATCGAGATTTCATTATCCGTCATTTACATATTTTTCAAATACCGTATTTGTGTAAAGTTTTATACCGCTATCATCATTGGTTCCTAATGTATATATCATACAGAGAAGGCATCAGATGGAATTCAAAGTAGCGTTATATTGGAAGAAGGCGTGGTTGTGAATCAATTTTACCCATATTTCGTACATGTTATCAGGGTGTTGAGAAAATATTATGTACCGAATTTCATTGACAGCGGTTGAGTAGTTCCTGAGATGTGGTTTTAAGTGGGCGACGCCATGCCCATTTTCAATTTTTAAAAAAAGCCTGGGTGTATATTCCTTCTGCCATTTCTTCCGTAAAATTTGGTGTTTCTGACGTTTTTTGTTAGTCGGTTAACGCACTTTTAGTGATTTTCAACATAACCTTTGTATGGGAGGTGGGTGTGGTTATTATCCGATTTCTTTCTTTTTTGAACTGTATATGGAAATGCCTAAAGGAAATGACTCTATAGAGTTTGGTTGACATAGCTATAGTAGTTTCCGAGATATCTACAAAAATCTTAGTAGGGGCGGGGCCACGCCCACTTTTCCAAAAAAATTACGTAAAAATATGCCCCTCCCTAATGCGATCCTTTGTGCCAAATTTGACTTTAATATCTTTATTTATGGCTTAGTTATGACACATTATAGGTTTTCGGTTTTCGCCATTTTGTGGGCGTGGCCGATTTTGTCCATCTTCGAACTTAACCTTCTTATGGAGCCAAGAAATACGTGTACCAAGTTTCATCATGATATCTCAATTTTTACTGTAGTTACAGCTTGCACGGACAGACGGACGGACGGACAGACAGACATCCGGATTTCAACTCCACTCGTCACCCTGATCACTTTGGTATACATAACCCTATACCTGACTCTTTTAGTTTTAGGACTTACAAACAACCGTTATGTGAACAAAACTATAATACTCTCCATAGCAGCTTTGTTGCGAGAGTATAAAAATCAAAAATGCATACTTAGTTAAGTTAGTATTCCGGTAGTAACAAGGACAGTATTTTGGAGAAAATGTGGCCTTTTATAAATCCCGTAAACGTCTAATACATTTTATTTAATTGTTTGCTTTTATTTCTTTTCTGTACCACTCGAATAATAAGGGAATGAATCAATAAATAATATTATAAGAATGTTAAGGCTCTAATTTTCAAATAAAAAATTTAGTAAGTTAATAGTAAAAGGAAGTTATAAACAATTTACTGGTTTCGTTTTCGTCCGTAAAATTAGCAAAATTGTCATTATTTTATTGTCGCCTTATTTAGTTCCGTACATTCGTTGAAAAGCTTGTTTGTGCATGAGTTTAATATATATAGGTAAGTAATCCCAATCGTGCCAATAAGCTGCTTAGCGACATCAACTGAGATGTGGTTGTAAATTTTGTTGTGCGGTTGCAAGCAATAAATTTTACAGTTAGCTCGCTGTGTTTATGATGGCCGATGGCTTACTACGTTCCAACTCTTACCACGTCAGCATGAGCACTATAATAAAGGCTGTTGGTGCAGAGATTGCGATTGTGGTGTCACAAAATTGTGAACAATTTCGCAAAAACAACTCAATAAATAGGGTTAGAGAGAGCCTTTTTATAATTTTGTTTTAAAGTCGTCCAATATTTAATACTCCTTTGTTATTTCCGAGGAGACGAGTCAATAGTTTTCTGTTTGGAAATCGTAACCGGCTCCCTCTGCGACAATGCAGCGCTGCCAGGGCGTTTTCCAAGCATTGAAGGCGTCAGGGAAGGCATTCTCCGTAATAGCCTTGAGAGCCGAGGTGCATGTTGCTTGGATCCCCTCAACTATAGGTACCGGGGTCTAAATATTCCTCACCTAGCGGTTCAAGGTTATTAGTTTTGGTTAGATTTGCTCAATTTTTGGTCGTAAGTTGGGGCACACTAAAGGCATTTTTAGTGCAAAGTTTTGTTTGCAATCTGTCCTGTCCGCGGAAGTTTTAATTATATCCAAATGAAAATCCATGCCATTTGTTGTCACACGCTGTGCAGCACGCGCATTGTGAGTTAAAAGCGTAACAAAAACGAGAGATACTGTGCTCTAGAATAATTTCCACATTCCCTCCTGGAAGGAGTTTTGTCACTTAGCGTCGCGTCGTTTCAATTGTTAACAACGCTTCATTTGCGTCTTAGAAGCGGCAAAGCTCAAATAGGAAGTATAATTGCTTTTGTTGGCAGTTTTTACCATCATAAATATAACAGCTGCTTTCAAAAATTGGCCCTAACGGGGAAATCAACAAACCCACACAAACAAAAATAAATTAAATGTTTTTCTCTCATACACTCCTTTCTAACATAGTAGATTACCAATGAAGCAATTAACAAAACGGAAGACATATGTAAATAATAATCCTATCAATCAACCAAAAAAGTTATTACAATTCTATTCGAATTTAAGCTAACAACTTCTCATTCTAAAAATAAAAAATAACCATTTCATAAAAAAACCAACCAGAAATGAAAAAACTCACTCTAATAGTAACTTTTAATATTTTATGCCTAATAAAATGATATATTCATAGAGAGTATATATAGATATTAGCACAAACTTAATTATATGTTTATATCAGCTGAGTAAAATTTTTCTTACTACTAGTATGTGATTTATTGTAAAAAAAAAGTAAGGATATCATCGGCCTCAACACCCGCGCCGTTAGTTCTGCTTTCTCTAGGCTGGACAAGGAAGCACAGAAAATGGGTCTGGTAGTGAACGAGGGCAAAACGAAATATCTCCTGTCATCAAACAAACAGTCGTCGCATTCGCGACTTGGCTCTGACGTCACTGTTGACAGTCATATTATTGAAGTTGTAGATAGTTTCGGCTATCTTGGAACCAGCGTAAGCACCACCAGCCTGGAAATCCAACGCAGGATAATTCTTGCTAACAGGTGCTACTTCGGACTGAGTAGGCAATTGAAAAGTAAAGTCCTCTCTCGACGAACAAAAGCTAAACTCTATAAGTCGCTCATAATTCCCGTCCTGTTATATGGTGCAGAGGCTTGGGCGATGACAACAACTGATGAGTCGACGTTACGAGTTTTCGAGAGAAAAATTCTGCGAAAGATTTATGGTCCTTTGCGCATTGGCCGGCGAATGCGCATCGCATTCGATGGAACGATGAGCTGTACGACGACTGTTCGTTTAATGACAGGAGATATTTCGTTTTGCCCTCGTTCACTACCAGACCCATTTTCTGTGCTTCCTTGTCCAGCGTAGAGAAAGCAGAATTAACGGTGAGGGTGTTGAGGCTGATGATATCAATATCGTCAGCATACGCCAGCAGCTGTACACTCTTATAGAAGATGGTACCTTCTCTATTTAGTTCTGCAGCTCGAACTATTTTGGTTCTTACTACTAGTATGTGATTTATTGTAAAAAAAGGAAGGAACGGCTAAGTTCAAATGTAACGTAACATTTTACTATTTGCAATCAAAGCCTTTGAAATACCAGAGTAACAAAATCAAGTTTTTTTACTTCAGGTCCAAAGATACAATGTTATGTGTAAAACACGTGGTCGCATTTTCATTGAGATAACTAACATATTAGCCGATATATGGATTATAAAATCACCCGGAAGCTCTTAAATTTTTATACGTATTAGGCATATGGGGACTAAGGGAAGTAATTTTCCAATTCAATCGAATTTGTCACCATCAGGAAAAGATTGTCTCTGATCCGGAATATTAAATAACTTAATATTCCGGATCAGAGACAATTTATAGCGCTTTAAGTAATTTTAACAGTACCATTATATGGGGAGTAAACGAAGTTATCATTTGCTTTCATCTGTTTTCACTCTGTAGGTTCTTATCTTGTTTTATTTGCGCTTGGTGAATTTGGTTGTTGTACTGCGTATGATGAACATAGAGTATTTCTTCTCTACAAATTGGAAAAACCGAATACACATTTCCAACAATGAGAGATAGAAGTGAATATCATTTTTTTGAACACGCATTCATAATAAAACTTTTAACAAATCTTTATATTTAAACATAACCTTTTTAATACGCTAATTGTTGTATGTGGAAAACTTGCAATAAGAAATTGCATTTCTTCCACAAGATCATACTTTACAGTACACATTCTTATAAATACTAAAATTACTTAAAAACTCATTGTAGCCTCATATCGAATAACTTTCATAAGTAAAAATTGTGTTTGTGTTTATTTTATGGTTCCTTAGAGCAGGCTGCTTTAACTTGAGTAAATACATATGTACTACTGTGCCCAAAAAGGTGACATTGTATTTATTTTGAAAATTCTTTATTTATTCTTCCAAATCAATTGCATCCCCTTCAAAGTAATCTCCTCCCGATGCAAAGGACTTATGCCAACGGATTTTCCAATCTTCGAAACACCGGTTGTAGTCACTTTCCAGGATGGCCTTCAGTTCCGTCTTCGTTGCGGCTTGAATATCCTCTATCGTATAAAAACGGTGTCCCCGGAGCGGTCATTTGAGCTTGGTGAACAGCCAGAAGTCGAACGGCGCCAGATCAGGTGAATACGGTGGTTGCGGAACGATATGGGTTGAGTTTTTGGCGAAATGATCACGAATGCATTATCGTGGTGTAAAAACCAAGAATTGTCTTTCCACAATTCCGGTCTTTTCGGGGTCGTAAGCATAGATCTAAGTCTCATCGCCAGTTATAATGCGTTTCATAACACCCTGGTATTCGGAAAGCATCGTTTCACACACTTCAACGCGACGCCTTTTTTTCAAAAAATTCAATGTTATCGGTACCAGACGAGATTTGACGCGCTTGAGGCCCAAAACATCCTTCAAAATGGTATTGGCTGAGCCTTTCGATATGCCAACTTCATCAGCAAAGTCTCTAATTGTTAATCGACGGTTTTTCAACACCAAATCTTTGATTTGTTGAACGTGAGCTTCGTCGGTTGAGGTTGAGGTTGATGGCCGCCCTGGACGCTCTTCGTCTTCGCCACGTTCACGGCCGGCTTGGAACTCACTATACCAGTTGTAAACTTTTTTTAGACATAGCCTCATCACCAAAGGCTTTCTGGACAACCTTCAACGTATCCGCAGCAGAAAATTGATTCCGTAAACAAAATTTAATGCAAATTCTTTGTTCAACAAATTTCGACATCGCATAAAACGAAAAACATACTTTTAGCAGCTCACAAGACGACACGTATCTCAAACACTAATGAATATTTGGACATAAAATTTGACATAAATGTGACTGACAGTACTCCCAACCTAAAAAAAAATAATTTTCCAAATCCTTCGGCGCGCGCAGTTTAAATTCAAATGTCACCTTTTTTATATCAAGATATGAGAAAAAGCATATCAGTTAGCTTCTGCTATTATTTTATATCCTCCGAATATCCATCAAGTGTAGCAACGATTTCTACCACCTTAAAGATGTTGCTCGTTTCTTCTTCTTTACTGACGTAGACGCCGCTTACGTGATTATAGGCGAGTTAACAACAGCACGACAGTCACTTCTACTTTTCGCTAAGTGGCGCCAATTGGATATTCCAAGCGTAGCCAGGTCCTTCTCCACTTGGTCCTTCCAATAGATTGGAGGCCTTCCTCTTCCTTTGCTTCCCTGGCTGGTACTGCGTCGAATAATTTCAGAGTTGGAGTGTTTCGTCTATTCGGACAACATGACCTAGCCAGCATAGCCGCTGTCTATTAATTCCCTGAACTGTGTCAATTTCGTCATATATCTCGTACAGCTCATCGTTCCATCGAATGCGATATTCGCCGTGGCCAACGCGCAAAGGACCATAAATCTTTCGCAGAACTTTTCTCTCGAAAACTCGAAACGTCGACTCATCGGTTTTTGTCATCCTCCAAGCTTCTGCACCATATAGCAGGACGGGAATGATGAGTGACTTATAGAGTTTGGTTTTTGTTCGTCGAGAGAGGACTTTACAAAGACAATTGCCTACTCAGTCCGAAGTAGCACCTGTTGGCAAGAGCAATCCTGCGTTGGATTTCCAGGCTGACATTGTTGGTGGTGTTTATCCTGGTTCCTAAATAGACGAAATTATCTACAACTTCAAAGTTATGACTGTTAGCAATGACATGAAAGCCAAGTCGCGAGTGCGACGACTGTTTGTATGATGACAGGAGATATTTCGTCTTGCCCTCATTCACAGCCAGAGCCATTTGCTTTGTTGAATTGTCCAGTCTGGAGAAAGCAGAGCTAAGGGCGCGGGTGTTGAGGCCGATGACATCAATATCATCGCCATGCAGCACTCTTGTAAAAGATTGTACCTGATCGGTTAAGTTCTATAACTCGAATTATTTTCTCCAGGAGCAGATAGGAGAAGTCGCACCATAGGGAGTCGCCTTGTCTGAAGCCTCGTTTAGTATCGAACGGCTCGGAGAAAATTCCTTCCCATCCTGAGGGAACTTTTGGTGTAGCTCAGCGTTAGCTTACACAGCCATATTAGTTTTGCGGGGATAGCAAATTCAAACATCGCGGTATAAAGGCAGCTCCATTTCGTGCTGTCGAAAGCAGCTTTGCAATCGACGAAGAGGACACACCACCTCTCTCGATTCTCTTATCGCGGGTCTGAAGCCGCACAGATAAGGTCCAATCAGTTTGTTGACGGTGGGTTTCAATCTCACAATACGCTCGACAGAACCTTATACGCGATGTTTAGGAGACATATACCACGGTAGTTGGCGTAGATTGTGGGATCTCCCTTCTCGTGGATTGGGCAGAGCACAGTTAAATTCCAATCGTTGGGCATGCTTCCGTCCGACCATATTTTACAAAGAAGCTGATGCGTACTCCTTATCAGTTCTTCGCCGCCATGTTTGAATAGTTCGGCCAGCAATCCATCAGCCCCTACCGACGGGTAATTGCTATTCGAACTTCTTCATGGTCAAGCAATAGAACGTCTGCTCCTTCGTTATCGATTGGGGAATCGAGTTCGCCTTCTCCTGGCATTAGTCAATAGATCACCTTTTGGGGGGTTCTACAAGAGTATGCTCCGGCCTTGTAACCTGCTGTTAGTCGCCGCATTTTGTCGTAAAATTTTCGAGCAGTTACTGCTCGTCGTATCAGCTGTACGTAAGGTGTTTGAAATGCCATCCCACAGTTCCCTTATACCGAGTTGTTGATGAGTGCTATCAGAGAGCAGGAGTGCAAGCCGAGTAGAAAATCGTTCGGCTGTCTGTTGTGATTGCAGCTTCTGGACGTCGAACCTTCCTTGTGTTTGTTAACGTGCGCTTTTTGCTACACAGAGGCGGGTGCGAATCTTGGCTGCAACAAGGTAGTGGTCCGAGTCGATGTTAGGACCTAGCGCACGCATGTCTGGAAACTTGTCTTCCGTTTGTCACAACATGATCGATCTGGTTGGTGGCTTTTGGGTTCAGAGACAGCCAGGTGGCTTGATGAATTTTTCAATGCTGAAATCTAGTACCTCAGATATGGATATTTCGGGTCCCGCCGAAGTCGATCAGCCTCAACCCATTTGGGGATGTTTCTTAGTGGAGGAAATGGAGGGAACTTACCTACCGCACCGCCAAATATACTTTTTTTACCCACCCTGGCGTTAAAGTCGCCAAGCACAATTTTGATATCGTGACGAGGGCAGCTCTCATAGGTACGCTCCAAGCGCTCATAGAAGGCATCTTTGGTCACATCTTTCTTCTCTTCCGACGGGGCGTGGGCGCAAATCAGAAATATGTTGAAGAACATCGCTTTGATGCGGATTGAGGCTAGACGTTCATCCACCGGAGTCGGAGTCGCTCTTCCACCACGAATCCCATACCAAATTTCCTTTATATGGCCACTCTAGTAAATTCCACAAGGGTCTAATCGCCTCAGTTTTTGTCCCGTCCATCACATTTCTGGGGCGGCGATGATATCACTCTAACAAGAACATCAACCAGCTGGGCAGCGGGACCTTCCCGTTTAAGGGAAAGGAAATTCCAAGCACATGCCCTGAAATCGTAATCCGTAATTCGTTTGTCATGGCTGTCATCAAATGTGGGTCTCTCATCCGATTCTGGTTGCTACTTTTCACTGGAGCGTTTTATTACGTGGCGGGTCCCAAGCCCAGTGATAAACCCTATGTAGGGGATGTTTCGCCTTCTCACTTTAGCTCGCCTTCAACCGGATGTCCTTAGGTTACTCAGAGGATACTTGATCAAAGACCGAAAGTCGTAAGCTGCTTGAGCCATATGTAAATGAATCGTTTCTGGCCACTCCCATATGAATGGCGATAAGAAAACTTTCCTCACTGGCGTGAACTTCTACACATGACTTCATTGGACAAAAGACAAAATAGTTTAGTCATACCAGATAGAAAGTGTAAGTAATTGTATAAATTTTGCACAACAGCACAAGTTTTTTTTAGTAGCTTTAGAAAGTGGGGAATATTTCAACATCCACAAATGAAAACGTTTATTAATAATAGAAAGAGAAGTAAGAGGACAGAAAGTCGCCAACTATGCTCTTATAACATTTGTTTTATTAAAGACTGAAATCGTTCACACAGCATATGCTTAGTACACATTATGGCTTTTTACGAAACGCGACCAGTGATAATATAGGTCAATGAAACCATTCATAATGTAAGAGATATAGCGCTGGGATGTATATGTTATGTTATTTATGTTTGAGTACTTTTCAGTCATTCATTAACAGAGCGTGTTAGTTACCGGAAGTGAGCAATCAAGTGACAGTTTTACTGAAATAATAACAGTCGTGTAATACTTTTGACAGATACGCCACCTTACTTAGTGAATAAATATTCTTTATTTCTTAATATATAAGAAGTTTTTTAAGTTTCACAAAAAAACAAAAACAAAAAAAAAACAAAACTACGTTTTTGCCAAAATGTTACAACTAAGCGAAAAAACATCAAGATAAGGAAAAAATTTAAAAGGTCATAAAAAAAACTGACACATACGAACGCCAAACCCTTTGAGGGTTTTACTATACTGACCTAGTACCATCACCCTGACTTGGAATTTCTCACCCCCCAGACAATAATCCCAAAAACGTTCCACAGTGTTATCACTTATGCCTCAGCGTGAATTTCCATCAACACCTTGCTTCATTGACTATTTTCGCGCTTTCTCAGCCGCTAAAAATGCTGACTTCGCACATATGACCGTAATATAGTATGTTAGTTGATTCCTTATTTTTTAGATGAAGGACACTTTGATTTAGACCGAGTGAAGGTAGGGAATTGTGGTTCACACATGCATACTAGCTGTGCTTCGAGTGATGGAAAAGTATAAGAGAAGTTGACAATTCCATACCGAACTTAACAAATTGCATGCGGCTTTCGATCGTTTTTCGTTGCCTCTGCTTTTAGCAGATAACACTCAAATAATCGCATATACTTATAATGTACATATATACGAATGCATGTATGTAACAGAGGGGAATTATGATATATCGCTATCGGGTATAAAGAAATTTAATGCAGTTTTGGCTATGATGAAAGTTAGTGGAAAAATTACAAAGATATAACGCATAAACTACAACGCTGTCCGCTTCATAAAGGGAGCGTCGAAAAATATAAAATAAAAGAAGTTAAAAGGATATGGTTACAAAAAAACAGATACGGTCAAATATACAACTCACACAATTTTTAACGATTGGTTAAAAGTGTACGAGTAACCAAGAAAGTTTTAGGTCAACAGAAAGCAATTTCTACTGGAAATTCCAGAAAGTTGAGAATAATGCCATAATATACCTACATATCCAGTGATTTATTACAAATTTTATATTCGCTTAATTTCTTCCTTTTTCGCAAGCGCATTTCTCTTAGAAATTCATTACTGGAAAATTGAATTTGATTTCTCAAAACATTTAACAACGTTGCATGGAAATGAATGGACAAAGTCAGAACAGCGAAAGGAAAGCAGAAACACAGAAGAAGAGCGAATTGCCTGACTTATACGTATGTTGTTATATATATTTCTGGCCTAATAATGTAAATAGGCATATTTATCAACGAAAATGGTTTTCTTTTTGCTTTTTTTTTATTTTTTTAGTTTTTTTTTCTTTTCGATTGCTGTTTTGTTTCCGGCTCATACGCATAGATCCATGATTCGTCACCTGTGACGATCTTATAAACGTCTTTTGAAGCACCGCGATCGTATTTTTTCAGCATTTCCTTACACCAATCCACACGAGCCTTTTTTTGAGCGATTGTCAAATTGTGCGGGATCCAACGAGAACAAACCTTTTTTACGGCCAGGTGTTCATGTAATATCGAATGTATGCTGGTGGGAGAAATGCATAGGCATGCCTCTATCTGAATGTATGTTACATGTCGGTCTTGCATTATCAGTTCACGTACGGCATCGATGTTTTCTGGCACAACGGCTGTTTTTGGACGACCTTCACGGAATTCATCTTTGAGCGAGCGTCGACCACGATTGAATTCGTTGTACCAGTTTTTCACGCTATAGGATGGTGCTTCATAGCCATATAAACATTTTAGTTCATCGATGCACTCTTGTCGTGATAATCCACGTCGAAAGTTGTGAAAAATGGTCGCACGAAAATGTTCACGAGTTAATTCCATTTTTTGGCCGAGATGAATTTTTAAATTCCCTGTAAATAAAACAATTCACAATTAAATGGCAAAACGTTCTGAGTGATGTTATGCTAAAGAATGTCAAACTTTCCAATGGAAATGTCAGATTGCACCTGGCAACACTTAGTGTTGACCTAGGCCAGAATATATATAGCAGCCCTCGTATTATCGTATACACTGCGCATTTAATAGCCGCTAAATGCTAAAATATGACAGGAAATAACTCTAACCATACTCTGCATGGTATGGTAATCTTTTCATTTCTATATAAACTGCGAATGATGGACATAGATAGAACAAGTAAAAAGGGCTAAATTCGGAAACCGAACTTTTTATACGTACTCGTACTCTTGCAACTTGCAAGAATCAAAGGCAGCGATATAATTTATGGCCAGAGTATCGACTTCCAAACAATTTGATATACTCCTACATAACGAAGTTTTGTTTATTGCGAAGCAGTTATAAGAACATAGTATTTTGGATCTACCATGAGTGAATTATAATCTCCATTTAGCGAATATTTCCTTATAACGAAGCATGTTGTTCGGCTATAACTTCAACATGGAAGCGTTTCCAATCTCCACATAACGAATTTATTCAAATAATTGTTTCATATTATTTACATACATCAGTGGTAGGCAAAACCGAACTCGACATCGCTTTGTTATGTGTTATTGTTGCTTATACACTTTGTTGCTTTCAAAACGCACAAGCAGAGACTGATGATTTGAATCGTTTATTTACCATAAAATTGAAGGTGTATTTTGGGGAACCACCGTACTATGCAAGTGAAAACTTCACTTCTTGTAAAATGACAAGGTGCATAAGACATTTCTAAACAATTTGGAATTCCTTCCGGTAGCCTTTCTACGATAGACGCAGATATCCTTTAAATCTTAAGTAAAAACACAATAATAAAGAAAATGCGTGACTAATAATTTTCTGATGTTATTTATCTTTTAACAAGAAGAATCTGCCGATATTGTGAAACCGTTATCAGTTGAAGGTTTCCGTACCTATTTGGAAATGAAGCGTAGCAAATAATGTGTTTACTTCTATAAATGTATTAGAAAATTATATTTTAGAAGAAAAGTGGAAAATGTACTTCAAACCAAAAAAAATGACTACTACAAATAAAAAATTTCAAAATGAACAAGATTGATTTTCTTTTCTATATATACATATACTACACATAACTCATACGTTGACAGACACATAAGGTTTGTTAGAAAAACGAATATCATTATGTGTAGGGTAGTATAAGCCCTATTTTATCTTTTAAATATTATTATGCCACATACTAACAAAATATCATTATGAATCCCTTAGTTTCATAATGGCATCTCAAATAAAATCATCAATAAAATAGAGAAAAGTCAGTAGATGTTCGGAAATTCTGGTAATGGTTATATGCTGGCTAGATCAAGTTTTCGCCCAATTGCAATCATTTTAGGCACAATGTTATACTGTTATGAGTAAAATATATTCTGAAAATTTCTTTAGGTAACTGAAATATATCCAGCGTAAAGTTACCGGGAAATTCGAAAATCATATTATTATTTGGTATATGGGGCTCAGGGAAGTATTGATCTGATTCGACCTATTTTTGAAACACATAATAATTACTGTCAGGTAAGGATTCTCCTCACCCATTGACCGGTATTTTCGGTCAAAAGTCAGCTAAAGATACTGGGGTCCACATATTCGGTACCTAGGGGCTCGAACAGTTTTGGTCATTAGATGACATACACTAGAGGCATTATTAGTGCAAAAGCTTTACCCCGTGGTTGTTGTCCGATTTCACCAATTTTCTGTAAAGTAGTAATACAAGAAGAATGCTACATACTAAACTTAGTCGTCATCGGTCAGTCGGGTCCCGAGATATGTATGTATGTGATTTTACCAAAAAGTGAGCGGTGCCAC
Organism: Bactrocera tryoni; assembly: GCF_016617805.1. NCBI lineage: Eukaryota > Metazoa > Arthropoda > Insecta > Diptera > Tephritidae > Bactrocera > Bactrocera tryoni. Next base: position 45,718,356 of record NC_052503.1, read on the forward strand.
GCTCATTGTTATAGAACGAAATAAGTTGATTATAATAACACTAAATTGGATGAAAAATATATGTTTAAGTAATCGTTGCTCATTACAACCCTACACCTACGGGCTAATAAACTAAATTATGTCATAGAACTTAGATAGAAACCTTTCATACTCAAAATTTTTAGTCAAAAATAAAATGCTACAACGTTGCCAAATGATATTTAGATCCAGATTTTAGAAATATTGGAATCTCTTTCATTTAAGCTTTTTTAGGATTGGCTTTTTTAATTGTTGAGTGTAATGTATACTCCAGTATTAACCAGAAATTATATGCTTTCTAAATATATTTGGTATCTCCCATTCGTTTTTAATTGATACTCCTCGGATTTATAATAAGAGTATTATCTTCTCAGTGGAGTATCATATTTAACCCATCTATAAACGGCTAAAAGACAATTTGACAATGCCTACCTAGCAGCTACAATTACTAGACAAAACTTTCTTGATGGTGACCGTTAGTGGGTATACGAAGTTATAGTGTCTCATAAACTGCATACAATTTCCAATTAAATTTTCATTTCCTTAAATTATGCTTTATATTATTATCAGGGCATTAAGCGAAACTTTATCCAATCGCGTAAAAGATATCACATGCGCTATAAAGTTCCTTTCTTTTTCTTTCTCGACACCGACCATATGTTTACTACTGGCATATTATATATGCAATAACCTATTTGTTTAGTGCATTACAAATAGAGAGTTTTTAAAGCTGTAGTCAACTTTACTAAACTCTCACTTGTAATTTAGTGAAGTGTGGTTTCTTGGAAATTTAAGTCTCCTAAATAAGGTAACGCACACCTACATAACTGAAAACAAAAAAGTAAATTCTATTCTATCAACGTTATGTAAATGCAATTTCACTGCTCCTGTTTGATCATTAAAAACTTATTCATACATAGAGTATTTTCATAAACGATTTTGACTTCTCTCTATGTCAATATCATGAAGCTGCACGTATTCGCTACAAGCCTTGCATGGGTGTACATACGAGTGCTACTCGTTAGCTACCTTCCCTACGAAGCATTAAAATTCCTTATCGTGAATGCACGTGAAATTGTATATAATTGTATTCCCAGTGTTTTTTTATAGTATTCTAACGTTGAACCTTGCTCAAGCTGCTGACAACTGCTGTAAATTGTTCGCTACTATTCCATTTATCTCATCATCCTTTTTCTATTACACTGTTACGATTCTTTTGCATTTGGGGTACTCACAACGTGCCATAAAGCATCGTAAAATCATAAAATCATAAATTTGTATACTAGTTTAAAAAATTTGTTGTTGAATTGCATATTAAAATAAGTAAATACAACTCTGAATGCTATGTTTGCGGATCTTACTGTAAACAATTGCAATAGGAACTAATTGCATAAAGTAATTTGTTCTAATCCATTTAAGTTAATTCAAATATACAAAAATGAGATGGGCTGTCAAAGCGGATTAACTAAAATCGAAAACATGTTGCCCAGGAAGCTTAGAAATATAACTCATACACTGACCTACATAGTCGCCATAAATTCACCAGAATAACATAAATCATAATATATATATGTACATATACTAGCTGACCCCGCAAATGTTTTTTTGCCTTATAAATTTTTTCTAGTTTCTTGATAAATTTTAGTGTAGACAAAAAGTAACTTACTTATTATAAGTGTGTAACTATGTGGTATATGCGTGAAATAGGCATGGAGAGCTATGAACGATAAGGGAATATAAAATAACAAACGCCAAAACATATTATTTTTAAGTTATTATAGTTATTTCTTAAAATTACATATCACATATTAATTACAACAGTAACTTTAACAAACAACATCAATCTTATAATGCTATAGCGTGAACAATATTTTTTGTTAGCCCATCTTTAACGAGCACAAACAAACTGGATGGTTTACCCATTCAAGAGCATGCTACGTACAATTGCCAGTGTGAAAAATATGGTGCACTCAAATCTAAGCCACAAACAGATATCGTTTGCCCTTGGGATTTGTTGATTGTCATTGCAAATGCCAATCTAATCGGAGACTGAATTCGTTTGAAATGAATTGTCATATCTGTAGGTATGATAGGAATCCGTGGTATTAATATGTTTTCACCTTTGAACTTGCCATTTAAAATGCTGGCTTCAATAAATTTTCGAATGACTAATCGCGTACCGTTTCACAAACGTAGCGGGTTTAAATTACGAAGCAAGACAATTGGAGATCCAACCAATTGACAGCTTCGCTGGCATCGCAAACTGTATCGATAGATTTGTATGATACCAAGTTTCCTGGCAACAACTGTCATATCTTCATATTTAAATTGACAACGTCTGCATTTTTTGCTGCTAAAATTGCAGACAATTATGGTCTGTAGTAACATATTGCAAGATCATAACAAATCGAATTCCTCAATTTTGAAAAAATTAATTTCTTTAAATGTCCATTTTTCTATGCATAATATTTTGAATTTATTTATTTATATTCACCAATAAGAAGCTCACTTAAATTTTAAATTTAGTTCCAGGGACTATTGGTGTCACAATCGTTGTCTGGTTCAAACACACCTTCCTATTGGCCAACATTGTCCGCTCTGGGTGAGTGCTTCTTTCAAATTGCATGTTGATCCTCAAAATTACTCGTGAGAATGGCGGAAATTTAGCGTTAATGAGGAATGGACCATCTGTACATTGTGTTTGTTTATTATTTGTCTATATTTGGTACTTGATTAATTACTTTGTTATAAGTACTAAAACAATTCTTCTGTTCCTTCCTTTAGCGTTGAATCAGTGCGAAATGAGAGTCAGACTTTCGTAAAAATATATCAATTATGTGAGGTGTTTGTTGATGAATACGTATGTTACATATTATATTTTCTGTGACTATTAAATTTTGCATATTTAATACGACAAGAAACAGAAAAAACTGTTGTATTTTTTTATTGTGCCTTGAAACCATATCTATTATCCTTTAATCTTCGTATAAAATGCGAGTATGAGATGGAGAAATTTTAAAGCATTTTGTAGTTAAAAGCAGCTGTTCCAAGCTTCTCTTGACTTGTTGAAGAGCCATACATATGTACATCAATCTTTAAGCGTGACATGCTGCACGATACCCTTGCGTAATTCTTCTTTGAACAGCGCACACATAATAACAATTTTTACACAATTGTTTGTACGATTTTCATAAGGTTATGCCAACATGCGCAAATTTCATAAAAAAGAAGCCAATTTCCATTTGGAATACAATATTCTTAAGTGACTTTCTATGTTGGAAAAAAAGAAAGAAAATTGCATTCACTCAACTTCTTCAGTAGAAGATTTTATGTACATATGTAGTGTTCATACACACAACGATTTTTGCCTTACCATATATGTTCTCGATTTTTTTGTTTTACAAAATTCGTTGCCGAGCATGTTCTACCTTTCATATTCACCAACTTAAAACGTATTGCCTCACCTGCTGTGGACAGTCTTGAATGTCTGGACGTGAAGGTTGAGTGCTATTTTCTTATTTTAGCTTGCAAGTGTCCTTCGGTAAAAATTTATAGAAAGTGTAAGTATATTTTCACCGTACACCAATACCAAAAATGTCCTAAAATTTTAATCAATTTATTTGAACGGCAGAAATTTTCTTAAACATACTCACCACTTTAACTTTTCAGCGCACATGAAATAAAATTATCCCTCTCTCTGTCTAACGCCACTGGATCTGTTTACTAAGCAGATCAAAAGACCCGTCTACATTTTACTATACAGTTAATATTCATCAACAATATTAGTGTTTTGATGGATTTGGTGTATGGAAAATAGTTAATACTTCAGCTATTTCAGGTAATTAAATAAAATATACCTATATGGACTACAAATATCAGAGTTTTACTATTAAAATAAATTTTTTGTATACTCTAGTTGGACCTTTTGCCAAAATTAAAATATAACAGTTGTGCATTACCCACAGTTACATACATATATTATTGTTTTTGTTGGCATATATTTTATTTGAGGCAGTACCGCGCATTCACATTTCCATACAAGCTTTGTCAATTGAAATTAAGTTTTCATGCAAATATGATGAACTGGCTTTAGCAGAAACGCAAATACAAAGCTTTGCCGTATTGTACAAGTAAAATATTCCACACATAAACTGTAGCATTTGGCGAAATCGCGTGAAATATGGAGCTATCTGACCGCAACTAACATAAATTCGGCTCAATTGTGCGGGTTGAAGATTCGCATCGTTTCTGTACATACTATAGCAGCGGCAGCTTGTGTCGACTTCAATTGTATGAATACCCAGCATATACCCAGTTTCATATATATGTAGGTGCGCGTATTATTATTATTGTTATAAATAACGCTTTCGTTATTATTTTTGTATTCAATCACAAACGTTCGGCAATCGCGCGAACATTAAGATAGTTGTTGGTGCAAAGTGAGTTTGGTTTTATTTGCGATCATAAGAGTTATAATATATACATATAAATGATAAGGGTGACGAATCGAGTTGAAATCTGTCTGCCTGTCAGTCCGTGCACGCCTTAACTTGATATTTAATAGCATCATAAAAATTCTGGTGTTATAGGTGAACGAATGCGGAGCACTGCCTCGCCCACAAACCGCCATTAAAAGATAAATAACTCAAGTTTGGCACATCGAATCACAACAAAGAGAAGTATTAATGGTTTCAAAATCTTTAAAATTGGGGTGCGGCTCCGTCCTCTAATAAGTTTATTATAGATATTTTCCAAACCCATAAAGATATATCACCCAAATTTACAGAAGACAATTTTTAACACCGCTTTCGGTACTGTGACGAAATCAAGTAATAATCCGGCCTACTTCCCATACAACGGTTTTCTTAAAAACTGGCATTTGATATTCTTATGGGACAGCATAAAAATGGGTGAAATCAGATTACAACAACACCTAGTTCAAAATTTTATTAATAAATAATTTAACAGTGCATCTTTGGGTCTAAAATTACTAAGATCGGTTAAAAACTTAACATATTCCCTAAATAACTAATATCAGAACTTTCCAACATCCGGCTGTGCTAACTACATAAAGGTTGGTGATGGTATGTCAAGTACTTTAGAATATGGATAGTATGGGGATAATTTAGTATAATTTTCAATTTGATATAATTCATTTACGAACAATGAAATTGAACCATTTCGCTACATTTTTGAATATTGCTCCGCCCTTGATTCTGGAATGTTGCAAGAGTATGATATCTTCCGTTACATCCGAACTTAGTCCTTCCTTTTTTGTCTTTACACGTTTTCTTGACTGAGTGTGCTCAAAGGTACAGTTCTTCATGGTGGCGATGGAATTAAAAATGATGCAGCTTCACCGCTACTGTTGTTTAATTGTCTGCCTTAACTGTATTAAATACACAGTGCTCTTCTAGGGTGCACCATTAAAGACACAGAAACTGATAAACATTGGACGAACAGCCGACGTTTTGGTTTGACATTTTAATATGCATTTAAACACAAATCTTATATTAAATAAAAACTCCACTTGTGCTTGGTGATTGCTTCAATGCTAAGTGCAGGACCAAGCTCTCTACTTATATCTGGTATAACTTGAATTTATCCTACGTCCCTGGAAGTGCTATTAGTAGTTATAAAACACTTAATATTCACAACAGCTTCTGCGATGTTGACTAGAATCAATATCTGCTTAAATAACATGAGCTTTGTTACGTTATATAACTTAATTTACTATTAAATTAAACTCCACTCCATTGAAGTTGTAGTTCCTATTCCAAATTCAACGCACTCCTGGGATAGCCACGAACTACGCTGATGGAACTAGAAACCTCATAGTGCTATGACCAAGCTTTAATATAGAATGAAAATTTGAGTTAATGCACGTGTGTTTTATTTTTTTTTTAACATACACGTCCCGCAAAACATAAAATAAAATAAAACCATAAAATCTTACTCAACCAAAGTAGCTGCAAACATTTCCCCCACCCCATCATAAAGTGTGAAAAACGGTTAAATTGAAAAGTAATTAAAGCTACTTAACTCAAAAAGTAAACGTTGCAAATGCTTCTGATATAAAATATTACGACAAAGATAGTTCGGAATTGGAATGTAAAGTTAAATAAAAAACTGATAAAAGACGTAGCACTGCCACTTTTACTTAAAATCACAATCTGCTCAACCACTTATAGTATAACCAACATAATACAATTTTAAATTCCAGCTGAATATTTCACTTTACGAAATATAAAAGTAGCACCAATATCACAGATATTTATTTTTCTACTGAATAAAAGAACCTCAGTACCTTTAACTAAGTTCTATACTGAATATGTGTCAATCTGCGAAGTATCTTAGTGAAATTATGGTGGAATCTGTTTCTGTTAGTAGCTTTGAACAAATCTTTTTGTTTTATAGATGTAATATAATATAATAATGCAATTACCACATAGGTTTCTTATACTAATTATTAGTAAGTCAACAGTAAATATTTTGCTGAAAGAGAAATTACAAATAAAATGGTAGTAAAACATTTCAGTGACACACGGTAATTACGTGACACTAGCAGCCGTGTAGAGAATAGTGAAGTAAAGTAAAATGCTTAGTTTAACGTTACCCATGTGTAAGTATGTATTGACCAAAACTAAAACCATTTATAGCTTTATTAATTATTTCGCACATTGCTGTTTGTTTTCTTTCCTTTTAAACAAGTTTTGTAGAGGTTTGTTGTTCTGTCACCATACTATGTTGAAACGTTAAAGCTACGTTAGTTTTCTTTATGTACAATACATCTTCTGAGTTATCTCAATGAGTAATTAATAAAGTTATCGAGTTTATTGCCTTTGGAGAAGAATGAAGTGCAAGTACACGTCCTTTAAATTTGTATAATCTGGCAATATGTTTTTACAGAGTATAGTAGAACGTATTTCCTAAAACTAATCAAGGTATATATAGGGTTTTATATATACAATTGATGACGATGAAGAGACAAGTTGAAAGCCGGGTGACTGTCTGTCTGTCCGAGCAAACTGTAACTTCAGAAAAAATTGAGATATTTCGATGAAACTTGGTCCATGCGTTCTCTATTAAAAAAAAAGCACGAGTTCACTTAATTTCTACACAAAACTGAGATACAAACGAATCGCAGTAGAAAGAGAACGGATTAAAATCTAAATATAGTTAAATATAAATACATACTTTTCAAACCGCTGAAGCCAACTCACCCAGACTCGCTGAGAGGAAATCTTCATACATTGTCAAATCAAATAGAAACTACGCTGACTCCTTATTTCATATAATTATTTTTGAGTACTAATAAAGCAAAAAATTTCGCATTAGAATAAAGCCTACTATTAAATTCAATTATAAGACAGCATACCGTAGAATGCAAGACAAATTAACTTACCATTCTGCATGTTTGAAAATTGCGTTTTAGATCAGCCATTAGATAAACTTTTAATTACAACTTCTGGTAAATTGGGGACAAAGTTTTAGATAATTGGGTAGATAGCTCCGAAAGGTATACAAAATATTGTATATTCCTTGATTTGATTTTTTATATTGGAAGAAAATTATGCACCAAATTTGGGAGATATTTGGTTGCTGAGTTTGGTCCGAATATCCGAAATGGCTTTTCGATAAACGCTTTGTCAACCAGCAGTCTGTCGTAAATGATGTCGAAAATTATATATACAGGGTCAACCGTTTTAACGATAACAGCAGCTAAAAAACTGTTGGCTGTTGTAATGTAATCCTGGTGGATGCAAATACACAAATTCCCTGTTAATTTGAAGTGAGTATACAGCGAGTCAAACAGGCTAGATGTAACGGAACGCTGCACTCTTCTAAGCAATTATATAAATCCATTCATCCGACATTCGACTCGGTACGTACATACATATGTAAATATGTATAGTGAGGAAAAAGCTGAGAATTGGTGCATGCAAGAACACTCAACAGAAATGTGTGTTATGGCGGCAATAATAATGGCAACATGTTTGCTGTTCTTAATACAGTCGTTCATATAATCGCAGTTTACTCGTACTAGAGAACAAAAAAAAAAAAACACATTTATCCAACACTCAACAGCTTTCACTCAATTATGCAACAACTTCTTTTTAATGTACTTGTTGTAATGGCACAAAATGAGAATGGTCGGTTCTTAAATATGCGACCAGACAACCAAAAACTCTTTTGCAAAAATATTTTTTTTTCCATGGTGGCCGCATGGTGGTGAAAATAGAACTTCAGCTGTTATGGTCGAAATACTTAACCGATTTGATTGGTAAAATATTCATTAGTTAGTCATATTATAGCTTGAAATAGACGAATTCAATATACATACAATCAAAAAATATTCAATATACTTGCAAAAAATGACAATTTCAGATAATTTCGGCCAGCAAAGCTGACTAGAAAATATACATACATATTTATTAAAAGAAAAGGTTTAGTTATGCAGTCGTATAGAAACTACAAACTTAACTTATCGTGAAAGCCAAAAATGGGATCTTATTCCTAGGTAATCTTTTTGGTATTAATTTGTGAATAAAAAAATATCTATGTTGAACATTATTTTCCCGTTGCTTCAATTTTTGAAAGTGAATGACTAAATTTATTTATTTACTGAAACAATTAAATAATTTTAAGGTATTTTTTTTGTTTGCAAAAAAAAATTAAAGCTTGGACTTACTTATTCCTCAACTTGTTTCAAAAAACTTAAAAAAATCTCAATTTGCTCATTGTGAACTATTTAATAAATTGTAAGCACGCCAAGAGAATTTGAGTTTATGGCACAGTGAAGTCTCCATGTTAAACTTTTTGAATAACATCAAAGCAACGTTTGATTGCACTGAGAATTCCGTAATGTTTAAGAGGTAAACAAATTGTGAAGAGTCCCCAAAGTGAAAGAAATTGATAAATTGGTAAAACGTATATTAGCAAACCAAAATGGAACAGTCGCTAAGGAATTGTACGAAAAACTCTAAGTAAGCCAAAAAAATGTATAATGTATTATGTTTTTATGATGACAAGCTTTTATATACAAGCACTTATAAAATCACAAGGGACATACTTTTGTATATGTTGTGGTTTGAGAACAGAAGACGAAGTCAAAGTGAAGTGTTGTGGTAATTTATTGTAAGTATTACGTTTATCGTTATATATAACATGTTGCGAACGTCACGCATTGTATAGTGTTAAGGATAAGAAATAATCACAATTAATTTTAAAATGACTACATTCGGTTTCAGGATTCAATCATTGAAACAGCGGAAGTTAACATCTATCTGGATTTTTCCGGCAATCAGTGCGATTATACCGTTTTTGGAAATTATTAATGATGCAGTTATGCATAGTTTAAAAGTCACACCTTTTTAGAACATTTAAGCTTACTAAAATTTACAAAAAACATTTCATTCCACTTCCTATCTATGAGTTCATTGAAATCCAATCAACTTCCACAACTAAAGTGTACTGCTGAATTCAAGGTAGATTGTAGAGATTTTGTAGTTAAAATTTTATAAGTTTAAAATCATAAAAGGGTGATTCAATTAGACGTACTTTTTTCAACAGTATTTTTTTGACAGATCACGCGTGAGTCCTGTCAAGCTGTTATGTTATTTTTGTTCAATATTATTTGGCATTTCATCATGGAAAGACTTACGACGTCTGAACAACGTTTACAAATCTTTCAACTTCATTACGAAACTTCATGTTCTGTAAAGAATGTATTTCGTGCTTTTCGCTCAAATTATGACCCATATAATCGGCCTACTGAGCGTATTATTCGCAATGCCATCATTCATCTTAAGATCCAGCATTCATTATTGGAAAATATTTGATCAAGTAGACCCTGAAGATATTCAAGAGCGGCCATTTCATCCAGAAAGAAACGATTTGGTGTGGTTTGTGGGATGGTGGATAACCAACTATTTGATGCCTGAAATTGAAGTTTCGTGACCTTAAATCGATATATATTTAACAATGAAATGAATTTTTTGAATGGAATTTTACGATTAAGCAGCTTAAATCAAACTTGGAAAATTGCGAAAGTCGCCTTCATTCACCTAACATCCATTTTACTGCTTAAACAACCGCATTATTCGCTGTCTTTGGATATTAGAATCTTGTTAAAAGACTTACATCTGAAACCAGCAAAGATTTTTGTGAGTTAATGTTAAAGTAATAAATTTAAACTTACTTACTTTACTCAAATTTAAAAAGAGTTGTCTGCATTTTAATAAAAAAACGACCAGAAATAACTCTGTCTTTAACATATGATAAAAAATATTTTATTTAAACCCAATCGTTGCATACTCAGATCGACAATATATGTCACTACTTACAACTCCCGAAAGCTGAATGTTCATCCTCCAATACAACTAGGAAACCCACATTACATTTACATATTCAAGCAGACATAAATATGGGTATAAATTAGTAAGTACAAGTATATAAATAATCTACCACAACCATTCTTATTTATTTATGCTAATCAAATTATCATTGTGTTGACATTTGCTCTTTCCATAACTTATAATTCTATTTTAAGAACTTATATGTACGTATATCAAAAAGATTTGATACCATTACCTCCCACCAAGGTCAATCCTTTCTCGGCTAACTTTATACCAAGGAAAAAAGAAACTATGGCTTTCCATTTTTCTTAGTTATGACAACGAGCATATTTTTATTACTGTTTGTCTACATACATCGGTGTTACTTTTGCTATATAAATTCTCATCAACAAGGATCCTAATACAAAGTCAAGACTCTTAACAGACTGGCGGATTTGCACGTTTGTGTGAAAGTATAAAATCTATTTATTTATATATTTATTTGATATTCCGGTGTGCAACTATGGCGCATTAATACACTCATACAACTATGTGCACCTATGGCGCATTAATACACATATGCAGAACAACAACAACCAAACTACAAAAGGTAGTTAAGTTTAAATATTAAGCTTGATGAAACTCTAGGAAGCTTACTACACACATTTATCAAAACCATCCGCTTCTACTCCACCCTATTTCCCAGCTTATATTTGTGGCAGCCGTTCAGAGCACTTGATTTCTTTACTTCCTACCATTCATTCGTTCTCTGTCGCACTATACCTTCATTTTTCTTTTAGTTTTGTTTTAACGTGCCTAACTTAAGAAATCTGATTTTTTGATGAAAACAATATAAGCAAGTTAGTGTTCTCAATCAATACCAATAATATCATCAATTATCTAAAGAAAGGTGAAACAGACATTGATTGCAAACTACTAAAATGTACTAAGGAAAACTTCTACTTGCTGGGTCTAATCTGAAAATGTTCAAACAATTAATAAACTTCTCTAGATATAAAGTAAGGATTCATTGACAAATTCTGGTTGATTCTGGAACACAAATTACTAGAAAAATAAAATCTCATTATCTCCAATACGAAACTTTACAATACCAGCGTTGTGACTAGATGGGACGCTGTAGGAAACAAAGAGCACAATATATGTATATACAATATACCCAAAGCTGCAGTGAATCACCAATACCTGTCTATTATTGTTATTATTCATTTGCAGAATACTCTCACAATATTTGGCACAGAGTATAATAGTTGTACTCACATTTCGATTGTTTTAACACAAAGAACAAAAGTTAAATTATGGATTTCTGTCTGTCGATCCGTTTGTGCGAATAAGCAGTAACTTGAGTAAAAATCGAAAATATATTCATTAAATTTGCTGAAAATAATGATTATTATTGCAGGTGGCCAAAATCGTGTGAAAATACATTGAAAATGTTGCAGAAGATTTTTGGTGAATCTGCTAATCTGCTCTATCAAAAACTTCTAATCTGCTTTATCTGTACGGCCTCAACGAGTGTGACCGATGAGAACGTTGAAAAAGTGAAGAAAATTGTTGCCGAAAATAGCCGTGCCGTAAATTGTCAATCACTTGGAAAATCTGAACAAATATTTTGGATAGTAAATGCTTTGAAAATGGACTGGAATACCTACATACAACAAATTCATTAGTTTCTTAGTCACTTAGTACCTGGAGGTATATAGGTACTATATTTCAACAAACATATACATTAACTTATGCTGATATTATATTTAGAAAAATCAGTCCATTTTATATTTATAGCTTTTAATAGCTATTAATACAAAATTTTCTACGCAACCAAAGTTCGTAACTGTCATCTGCGCTAAATTAATGGGTAAGCTGTATTGACGGAGCGTATGAGTAACCTAAAAACAAACTATACAAAGTTAGTGTTTGATTTATATAATTTTTACACAACAATCTATATGTTAGTCTGTTGACATCCCAAAATATATCAACTTGTTTACTGATAGAGGAAAGCGTATAAAAGTTGCCAGTTGTTGTATGAAAAACATAAATCTTTACAGATTAAAGCATTATTTCGTTTCATACGCAGGCATTTATTCATCGATTTTCTTCTCGATTACCTATTCATTACGGTCTTGTATTAGTAGTAAATATGTTTACTGAATTGTTGCATCCTGTGATAAAATTAAGAGCCCCTAATTGTGTGCAATCCTCTTCTCTAGAATTGCGTAAGAACCTTTCCGGCTGTTGTCTAGTTATTATTCAACATATGTATTGTTCTCCAACATTTTATATACTATTTGCCTGTTACGGAGAGAGCACACTGCACGATGTTTAAAGCTTAAAGCTTTTTAAGGGATCATTTAAATTTAAAAGTGCGACTCCCCTAGCGTAGCAGTAGCTGTCGTGAGTATTTTATATACAAGTATATATACTAGTATATCACTGTAAATTAAGTTTAAGCTTCAAGCTTTTTAAGAGATGATATTAATATTAATCTATATATATAAAATATTAATATAAATATTAATATTAATATTGTATAAGTGCTGTAATATTATACAAGCTTATATGACTGCTGCTTTAACTGCGTAGGTCTTATCCTTTCAATGGATTCCATGCTGTTGTAATTAGTAGTAATAACTTAATGCTAATATATGTTTGTTTCAATGTTACTAGGAATAACATTGAAAAACAAAGTCCCGTCTTGGAGATTAAATTGAAGAATTTTCATCCTCCAAACACTTCACCAATATTGAAAGTTCCACGCAATCATAATTTCCGACCCGATACTTCCGAGTGTTCAACACAGTGACTCGTTCTGGGTGAAGTTCCGTCTCGCTTTTATTTTCTTCGACTATTTTAAATTTTTTTTGGCAAATTCCATGCGAATATCTACAGAGTATAACCATCTGGGTATTTGAACTTTGTACGCAAACATGTGTCTGCCGTCATGAATTATCCGTTACAAGGGCTGCTAACTCAAATTTGAGAGTCGAAACCCTTGGACTTACCTTAAGAGATCAGTAAGGTAATCTGGATTTTTTGACATTTTTCTTTTGTGTTTCAGATGATCCAAACATGATAAATCGTGTCCGCCATTGAAAACTTCCAAAAAAATTGTTTATTCACTCCACGATATATGTACCTCATGATATGTGAAAAAAGTTCTATTGTAGAATAAAAATTTCTATGAAAAAAATGTCAAAAAAAACAGGCTAGATTAACCTACTGACCCATTAAAAAAGTGTGTTTTGGGAAAAATGAGTTCAAAATTTAAGGTGTGCACTCCGAGCGCTTCAAACGTTGAGCGGTATTATTATTTTTGGGCCTTTTTCGAAACCTTCCAATGGTAAAGTTGGTTTCTGCATTAATTCTAAGATATAAGGGATCAGAATTTTTTTTTTTAAGATAACCCTACTGACCCCTTAATTGACAAATCCCGTATGAATTCCCTTTGAACGGAAATAATGTACTGCAAATTATGGTACCACTGAACTATTCAAACACCCTTTTCGGTATCTGCAGCGTTAATTTTTTAAAAATATAAATAAGTAATAAACTGCCAAATAACACCGAAGCAAGTCAATTAAAAGGGTGTAATAGGGTATATTCATGCTTCCGGGTAGGCAGTTACAGTCGCATGATTCCGCAGCCAAGTCGTCTGAAATCTTGGTTCACGGCTAAAAGGGAGGAGTTTCAGCGAAGTTACTCCGACATATTCGGTTTTAGGTTTTAACTCGGCTATATCCGATAAGCGTTTTCGTGCGAAAACTTAACTAAAAAGTTTACTGGTTTTTGTGCATAGTGTATTGAAAATAAAATCGGAGACTAACCTTACTCTTTCAAAAATTATAGCTCTTAATTCCATTAAACTACCCTTATTTTTTTCTTATTTTTATCCTTAGCCTACATTGTATTTATGAAGGCTGAAATACTTAAGTATGTATTATTGTATTATTACAACCGAAAGTAATTAAATAACGATATAGATGTATTGCAACGTACAGGACTTAAAAAAAAACAGAACAAATGGTATTTTCGGCAAAACCAATTTATTTTATTCGAAATAGTCTCCTTCTGCTTCAATACAGTGTTTTGCACGGTCCAATAGCATGTCGAACGAATGTTTTAGCTCGTTGGCCGGTATGGCCGCCAGTATGCCTGTGCAAGCCTTTTGAATGGCCTCTATGTCTGCATAACGCTTTCCTTTCATGGGCAAATGCATTTTTCCGAAGAGGAAGAAGTCACACGGTGCCATATCAGGTGAATTTGGAGAGTGTTTTCAGCTGATTTTTGGTGAATTCACGCACAGTTTCGATGGAATTTCCGGTGGTCACGGATTTTGATTAGCCCACATGTTGATAGTCATTTATGTCCTCACGACCACTTTGAAAACGTTGAAACTACTCGTGCACTCTGCTACGGGATAGGCAATCATCGTCATAAACCTGTTTCATCAATTGAAACGTTTCGGTAAAAGTTTTACCAATTTTGAAACAAAATTTAATGTTGGCTCTTTGTTCAAAGCTCATTTTCGCACCGATAACACAAACATACTGACACTTAATACGCAATAACTTCACTTCCAATCGATGAAATGTCTTAAAACACTGGACAATCGATAAAGAGAGCAGATGCTAACGCACCAGTCGACATATAGACGGCGCCACCGGGGGGCGCTAAATTCAAAAAGTCCGTTTTACTTTGGAACAAACCTTATAGTTCAAGGGACTGGCTATGGTATTGCTCCCGTGCTTATCATTATATGCTAATACATATTTTTTTTGACGTTTTTGAAAACATACGCCCAACATATATATACATATATTTCTCCGGCAGTGTGAAAATAGACGAAATCGGATGATAACTCCACTTCCTCCCTATATTCGGTTAAAAACTACTAAAAGCCCGGTAATGCAATATCCAAATACATCAGAGACGTTAAAACTTATATTCGGGGTGGCTTGGAAACGTTTTATGAAATTTTTTTGAAATCACATATTTCAAGGCCCTTGAACTTGATCTAGCCCTCATATAACTAATGTCAGTATTTTCGGATAACCGACGGACTTTGCCCAGGGAACAATCTTTACCCCAACTCCCATATTCTATGTATAATGATTTCCGTTTTTCTAACAAATCTTATTCCAAATATGTCGGTCTGTGTATGAGTTATATGTATGTATGTAGCATATGTATGTATTTGCATATAAAATTGTTGGGATTCCGATTCTTTGGTTAACATTTCACGCCTTTAAGTATTTCCCTGGCCATCATTCTTAAAGGTTGCTAGAATATAAGATGTTTGATTGCACCGGAACATGGCGCTGCCTTATTTGTTCTCTTTACTTTTAACACTATGTTTTTTTTAATTACCAACTGCAGACTACGGAATGAAGTAATTATGGAAAAAGGTATATGCTTGTTTTGCAACATTGCCTCGATAAAGGCCACTCTTCAACACTTTTGGCCACCAATTAAGTGCAACTATGCGTCTGCTGACCAACTGGTAGAAAATCTTGAAAAACAGTCCGAATAGAAAATGACGAAGGGCAAACTGCAAAGTAAAAAGCGCAAATAAACAAAATGTAAAAAATAAATGTCATTTACATTTATAAACGCGAAAACAGTTTATTTTGCAAGTGCAGCATTATCTGTACATAGGAGTATATTCTCGACTACGTACGAACATATAAATGCATACTAATAGCATGAAACTGTCTGCAATGGAATATAATAATTAACATGTGCGAAATGAATCTAGATGTGGCCAGATTTTCATACTCTTTTTTGATCTTGTCGGGGTGACATGGAAACATCCAGACACTTTCTATGTTATTGTCCAACCTGAGGCTACAAAGCTGAGGTTCAAACATTTCGGTACCTTCTTGAGCGAACATTAGCCGTCTCAACAACTTTTTGATGGACTCAAAGCGATAGATGATACCAACGGACAAATGTTCTAAGTTGTCCAAGTCAGATCTCTGTTAGAATCGAACTGTTAACCTAACTATATAAATATGTCTAATATATTATAAGTTAAATGGGGAAAAATCAACTACATTGACGAAAAGCATTATACATATGTTGCATATGTCTTCTTGAAAAAGAGTCTGTCTAGTGAGTGTGAGAGTGTCTATACCATTATCTCTGATAATACTAGTTTACAGTCATCAAATATCAATAAAATATATATTTAAGTATGTACGTCACTGTGTATTTACCGTGACCATGTCTAAAGTGCTGACAAAGTCATGGACTATTTCCAGCAATATTGCACCATTTAGTTGGGTTGTTTCATAATCTGTTAGCTCGAATGATTACAAAACGTTAACTATGCCAATTTCGAAATATACAACTGAAAAAATATATACTTTTGGTTAATTTTCTTTTTATTTTATGAATTCAATAGCTTTTTTAGGACTTATTAACGGCTCATGTAGCATTTGATTTTTCTGTTTCGGAAATGCAAACATGGCACTCAGGTTTATCTGTATGATTATCCGCCTGATCGCCTGTATACATATTACCAAGTTTTATGTTCGTAGTAATCTTTAGCATACCGTAGGAGTATTGCCATGCCGTTATTTAAAAAAAAATTATATTGCTAAAACTCTGTTATCAGTTCAGCTTCAAAACTCGAATTTTTATTGTTTAACGCCTACCTATAACTTATGTCTTAAAATAAATTGAATTAGTATTATTAAATACTTAAAACACCTGGCAGAGAACGAGGGTAAGACGAAATAACTCCTGTCATCAAACAAACAGTTGTCGCACTCGCGACTTGGCACTCACGTCAATGTTGACAGTCATAACTTTGAAGTCGTAGATAATTTCGTCTATCCAGCGTAAACACCACCAACAACGTCAGCCTAGAAATCCAACGCAGGACAACTCTTGCCAACAGGTGCTACTTCGGACTGAGTAGGCAATTGAGAAGTAAAGTCCTCTCTCGACGAAACAAAACCAAACTCTTCAAGTCACTCATAACT
The DNA here is from genome assembly GCF_016617805.1 of Bactrocera tryoni. NCBI lineage: Eukaryota > Metazoa > Arthropoda > Insecta > Diptera > Tephritidae > Bactrocera > Bactrocera tryoni. The sequence goes on from NC_052503.1 coordinate 45,735,715, forward strand.
CCCGTCCTGCTATATGGTGCAGAATCTTAGACGATGACAACAGCTGATGAATCGAAGTTTTCGAGAGAAAAGTTCTGCGAAAGATTTATGGTTCTTTGCGCGTTGGCTACGGTGATTACTCATTCGGTGGAATGATGAGCTGTATGAGATATATGACGACATTGACATAGTTCAGTGATTTAAAAGACATGTTGTCCGAATGGACGAAAACACTCCAGTTCTGAAAGTATTCGACGGAAGTAGAGGAAGAGGAAGACCTTCACTCCGTTAGAAGGACCAGGTGGAGGAGGACCTGGCTTCGCTTGGAATATTCAATTGGCGCCACGTAGCGAAAAGAAGAAAAGACTGGCGCGCTGTTGTTAACTCGGCTATAATCGCGTAAGCGGTGTCTACGCCTGTAAAGAAGACGCAGTAAGGAAAGCTTAAATTCGGGTGTAACCGAATATTTTAAACTCTCGCAACTTGCAAGAGTAAAGGCCGGATAAATGCTAAAAAGTTGATAACTCACTGCTTAAATCCGCTACAAGCATTAAGTTTAACAACCAAAATACTACAGAAGGTCTTTATAGGAGCAGGTGTAAAACTGGACATCTTTAGAACAAATTCAAACAATTTAACAAATTTTAAACTACATCTAATGCTTTCAACTTTCAACACAACCCTCGAGGTCTTTCTTTTACTCCCCAAAATGTAACGTTTCAACGACCCATGTGCCAAATAAGTCAACCCCAGGGCATAAGACTTGATTCAACTGGATTCAACGGTCAATCCTGCTCTTGTGTTAAGCTTAGGGGAGATTAGTTTTGTAATGACGGGATGCCCTTGTAGAATAAGAGGTAAAGTCTATTTCTTAGCCTCTATATACCAGATATAAATATATCCGAATTTGCGATTAATCATAAACAGATAAATATATAAGATATCTTAATGAAATTCAGAAATAATCTTTTTCTAATAACTGTGTATTTTGTTTCCTAAATTTAATGAAATCAGAGTAATACTTTCCCTAGTCCACATAAATAATATAAGAAAATCCTCTTGACAGTATATATGTATTAGTCAATTGGTTTCTTAAAGAAATTCAGGAGCATCTATATCTATCTGCTTAGGTAATGTGATATAATGCCGAAACGGTATATAATCTGGCCAAAATGTTAATGAAAATTTATAATAAATTATATACGAGTTTCAAAATTCAAATTGGCTTTATACCGTATATTACCAAAATTTATTGAAAATATGTGCAATATTGGAAAAACTACAGCTCACTGCCAAAAATAAGCGAAATCAATCTTCAAATTACCCCAGCTTCGATACACTACATACAAAGATTTTCTTTGGACTGGAATGAAATTGGGGTTGGTCCATTCTGTACCATATATGAGGGAAAACATTGTTACAATTTATAACTATTTTATAATGGGTTGTCAAAAAAGTCTTGCGGTATTGTCTCTAGTTGGCGCTGAAAGCGCGTAGTTCTAGTTTTATTCGTCGCATCGGGTCATGCTATACCTTTTTGGAAAGCTCATTTCACGCGCTAACACGTGTTTGATTGATTGTCGTTTCTTTCTTTCTTTTAAGTCCTTCGTGAGTTATAGCGTCGCAAACATGGAGCAAAATAAAGAGAAAATACGGCATATTTTACAGTACTACTACGATAAAGGAAAAAATGCATCTCAACCCGCCAATAAAATTTGTGCAGTTTATGGACCCGATACAGTCTCCATTTCCACCGCACAACGATGGTTTCAACGTTTTCGCTCTGGTGTAGAGGTCGTCGAAGATGCGCCATGCTCCGGAAGGCCTCTCGTCGAAAATTGCGATAAAATCGCTGAATTGGTCGAAAGAGACCGGCATAGTAGCAGCCGTAGCATCGGTCAAGAGCTAGGCATGAGTCATCAAAAATTCATTTCAATTTCAATAAAAAAAAATTCAATAAAAATACCGCAAGACTTTTTTATCATTATATTCACATTTTGCTTATTTTATTATGCATATTTATAAACACATGAGTGTAATTTAATACAGTTTTAATTATTTGAATTGAATTTTTTGTTTCTCTCATACCATTTTAAGGGAAAGTGAGATCTAATTACATAATAACATACTCTGTGTTTTAACTACACCAACAGAAATATTCCGTCGTAGTATGTGCATACACTATTTTTTTAGATACATTTTGAGGAATGGTGTTTATAACATTTTTTAAATTAATGACATTTGAAATTAGCATATTCTTAGGTGTCATAACTAGTAGAAAATATAAAATATATTTTATAATACGTCAACTTTTTTATCTCCTGTTTCACACTATCGCTCTATTCTTACGATATGTAGTCACCTCATTTGCGTGAGTAGCTTGCAAATTAGTTCATCAAATATGCTCAATATCTGACGTGTTTATGGAAGAGGCAAACCTAAGCGTAAAGTGCTGCAAATACAGTAACCATCACCAACTAGAGGAGCTTCAGATTTCTTACAGCGAAGATGCGCAAATCTCTTGTGTATCAGGTTTACGTTTCGAACTCACTTTTCACTCATTTTCTTGGGCTTGCATTACCATTTTTCACAATATATCTCTTTTTTATTGCCTCACATCTGTTTTTGAAAATCTGAACTGAAAATCTACAACAAAAATTACATAAATAAAAAAGTGTATTTTCTTGTCTAAGAGAAGGAGCCTTCCAGCTATGCATGCAGAAAATATATGTCGTATTTAAATGAAAAAACAACTATGTAAAGGAGATATTGTCCATAATTTCACGTTTACAGGAAAATATAACTTAAACTGTTATGGGAATGCCACTGATGAAAGGCACTATTTTTAGTAAGTAAACTAAGTCATTAGCAACCAAAAAATAAATAAATGAAAGACGGAATCGGCCTTCATTAACGCGCAAGGAAATGTTCCATAGATCTTTAGTACAAAATTGTCAGCACATCTATTGTTAATGGAAATATTAAAGAGTAAAGAAGAATTACTACTTAATACCAGAATTACTGCATATTTCTGTTTCATGCCTGTTTAATTTTCACAACTTCTACTTAAAGCCTTGCATGAAATAAGTACAAAGCACTAACTGCTCAAAAATAATTCGTGTCTTACGTTGATTAGCATTAAGAAATTTTCTGTCAATTTCTTGTTTAATTAAAAATTGGCTTAAACATGTAACAACCAAAATTGCGTCTACAGACCTTAAAAGTATACACAATTAAAAACATTTACGTTAGTGATTCCGATGTATCGAGGCTCTGTATTTCAAAGACGTATTTGCATTTATCTGCATTATTGAACCGAAAAATCCGCAAGTAAGCGCACTTTGCTGCCGGTGAAAATGTTGTAAGCTTAATTGCTCAGAGTCGCAAACTCAACACATTTTCCGTAGCCGTAAACATAGTCTTCTTTCTCCACCATTTAACAATTAATGCAACAATCCCCTGTACTCCAAGTCACCCTAAGGTAATTTTATTTAGTGCCAAAGGACCCAGTATTAGCTCATTAGCTATAGCTATATTTAATTTTCTTTTATTCTGCATTTGTTTGCTATTTATAGCGAAGCATTTCTGCTTTTTCAATTAGCTGGTTAGCTGTTATCCGCACCTTGATTGCCCTTCGCCGGTACTTTGTGGATCATTTTCAGTGCACGCGTTGAAATTACTCAATTAATAACGTATGTACGTACGTATTCAATGAATGCATATATAGTGACGAGGAATACCGGTCGGATGTTTGTACAATTTTAACATACAAATAAGATGCTATAAGAAAGTAAATAAAAATCCGGTTTAAATCCGAAGTTATGCACGCCAACGTGAATACATAGTAGTAACAAATTTAAAAGCTTTAATATTTTGACCTTTTCTTTTTAAAACGCCATTTATTTGTTTTGGCATACTTTCCACCAATTTTTCGATGGGGTTAAAAGGAATATTTGTCCAGGCTGTACAAATGATGCTTTCAGGTCTTTGTCACTTTCACTGCTGGCATCAACTTAAACAAGTATTTAAAAGTTTTTCAAGAGCACGTCAAAGCCACATTGTCAGTTTTTCTATTTATCTTTCGTACTTTCTTATATTTTACAAAACAGAAATACAAATAAGCGCATCACCTAATTTTCAGCGGCATTGGTAGGTACCATAATTAACATAAATTAAAAGAAAGTGCAATACACTTTCTCTAAGTAAAATTGAAGTCTGCGTTTGCATACTTTTGCTTTCAGATAGGACAGAGACATATAACTTTACAACCGAGATGATATGAGAAGGCTTAATAGGAATCAGGGTGAAAAGTGCACGATGTCAGGGGCACCGCCCACTTTAGGTGAAGTCACATATCTCAGGACTCACCCAACCGATTTCAATTAAATATGGTAAGTTGCGTTGTTCTTACATTCGTTTATGACAGGGCAAAAAATTGTGAAATAGGACCGCAACTGCGCCTACTATACTACTATATAACACAATTTTAAGTTTTATCAAATTCTATGCAAATTATGAACCAATTAACAAGAGTATGCCACCTTATGAAATGTTGAAGCCCCTAGGTACCGAATATTTGGAACCAAATACCTATAGTTGACTTTTTACTGTGATAATAACAGTTTATTTTGTAACTGAAATTGATAAAAATGGGCGAAAAATTAACCTAGTCCCCATCTTACAGACATACATCATCCGGGTGACTTTACTCCACATGACTGCAGATGGAATGTAAGGTTTCTTAATTATACCCAGGAAACATTTTGTTAGTATGTGATATGGAGGATGGAGTCATGTGTAGAAGTTCACGCAAGGCAAGTTCTCTGATCGCCTTTAACTTGGAAGTGGGCTGCTCCAGCTTCCCACGTCTTCCAGTCTTTGACCAAATATCCTCTGGGTAGCATAAAACTATACGACTATGTCAATATCGTCGTATATCTCATACAGCTTATCGTTCCATCGAAGCGATATTCGGCGCGGCCAACACGAATAGGGCCATAAATCTTTCGCAGAACTTTTCTCTCCAAAACTCGCAACGTCGACTCATCAGATGTTGCCATCGTCCATGCTTCTGCACCATATAGCAGAAAACTATCTTCAACTTCGAAGTTATGACTGTTAAATGGACGTGGGTTCCCCCTGCGGGTAGGCGGACCCCTGCTTGCAGGGGGAAGAATATTCCCGTGGTAAGGCATGCCTGTCGTAAAAGGCGACAAAAATCCCTATGCACTATGACTGTCATTCTCGGCTTGCCTTGAAATGTCAGCATGGTCCATGTCAGAAATAGTGCTATAATACTTATCGCAAAAAATGATTACTGTGCGCTATTTATTTATTCTATTAGTAGCGAAAGCTAAAAAGTCTCACCAGAGACTATAACCTGGTACCAAGGGGAGCAGTTAACCCTTGGAGTTTACTCCAATATGCTCATCGGGTTTGGCCCTTTATGGAGATTCGTGGTGGCTGTGGTTTGAACCTAAATGCAGGCAGGGCATTTTGTCAAATGTGGAGTCGCATTGCGGCCGGTTGCCGGACCCAGAGTACGGCAGAGGTTTTGGGTAGGCTTCGTACCCAACCAAGGCGGCTAAGGTGTCCCTATCCACCTGAACCAATTGGAACCAAAGTGTAGTTGCAGAATGCATATACATATGCTCTGGTTTACCAGGATGTTAGTGCTGAATGCATTTATGCTTTGGGTCGCTGATCAACGCATTGTTTTGATCTATGTGCTTCAAGAAATATAAAGCACCGTGAGGTTAGGCCGTCACCGGCAGGTACTCACGCTAATCACAACGGACTTTGTCAACAGGACGTGGGTGTCTAGTCGCGAGTGCGACGACTGTTTTTTTTGATAACAGGAGATATTTCGTCTTGCCGTTGTTCACCACCAGAGCCATTTGCTTTGCTTCCTATTCCAGTCTGGAGAAAGCAGAACTAACGGCGCGGGTGTTGAGGCTAATGATATCAATATCATCAGCATACACCAGCAGCTATACACTCTTATAAGTGATTGTACCTGCTCGATTACGTTCTAAAGCTCCAATTATTTTCTCCAACAGCAAATTGCAGAAGTCGCATGAAAAAGAGTCGCCTTTTCTGAAACCTCGTTTAGTATCGAACGGCTCGGAGAGGTCCTTCTCGATCCTGACGGAGCTGTTGGTGTTGCTCAACGTCAGTTTACACAGCCGTATTAGTTTTGCGGAGATACCAAGTTCAGACAACGCGCCATAAAGGCAGCTCCTTTTTCGTGCTGTTGAAAGCAGCTTTAAAATTGACGAAGAGGAGGTCTCAATATCTTTTCAGTTGTTGATTTTCCATGTCTAAAGCCACACTGCCAATCAGTTTGTTGACGGTGGGTTTTAATCTTCCACACAATACGCTCGATAGAGCCTTATACGCGATGTTGAGGAGGCTTATCCCATGATAGTTGGCGCAGATTGTGGGGTCTCCTTTTTGTGGATTGGGCTTAGCATACTTAAATTACAATCGTTGGGAACGCTCTCGTCAGACCATGTTTTGCAAAGAAGCTGATGTAAGCTCATTATCATGATTTCTATTCGAATTTTTTCATGGTCGGCCAATGGAACGTCAGCTCCATCGCCATCGATTGAGGAATCGGGTTCGCTTTCTCCTGGCGTTGCGTGTTCCCTCCGTTAGTATGCATTGGGCTCGGCACTTCCTTTGTTTTTTCAGAGTATGCTCCGCACGAGAACTTTCTGTGCAGCGTCACCTTCCCCATTACAGGACTGGACATTCCAGTTGCATGCCCTCAAATCGTAGTCATTATTTTGTTTGCCATGATCGTCATCAAAAAGGGGTCTCTCATCCGAGTCATAATTTAAATAAAAAATGTGTCAATTAAATTTATTTCTGCAGTCTGGCGCTAAACTCTGTCAAACCTTTGCTTCTCCATTTATTTTGGAAAGGCTGAAATAAACTAGATCGAAAATATAATAAAATTACCCACATTTTTGTTTGACTGATGACCACTAATCAGTTCCTGTTGGCAGAGTTCTCACTTCAACTGTTTATTCAAGAATATAGATAAAATCTAGCGTTGCTTCCAGTCATCAGATTTTGTGCCTTTTGTTTCCTGGTAAATTACCTTTTCTCTATCCCATCATTCCTTATCTCGCACTACAAGTATTAAGTTGTAATCAGTTTGACAGTTAATCGTTTAGAGAAGTGTCTGTAGGTGTTTATTTCCAATTTATCTGACATTTTGTATCTTTATTTATCTACAAACATCACATAACTTTGAAGAAAGTTTATCCACTTAATTTAACTCAAATATTTCAAATATTAGTTATGTTACCAATAAATATTGATTATTGCGTAAATCGATTGTGTAATCTTCCTAGAATTTGTTCAGATAACAACGATTTCTCTTGTTTTTATCAAAATTTTCAATATTTTGTTGAAATTAAGTGTATGGGATTTCTCAAACAGAGTGGTTGAAAATGATAGTTACATTTGGCTAAATCGCCGTATACCAAATATAATAATTACTAGTTCTGTCTTTAATCTTCTATCGAAGCATCAAATATGTTAAGCTTTCTTTGGTAAGGTTTATATGATAGGTATCATACATTTGAGTTAATAGGGTTAATATAAATAACATAAAACTAAGTGCATCTATGTTCTATGATAAAGATCAATAAATTCATTTATGGATGTAATTCATTCATGATTTCGTCTACCAATGAATGTAAAATCCTCTCAAAACTTTTTTTAAATAGGAAGTATTGCCAACACTTCGAAGTATTTGCCTGCATTTGGGCTTTACCACTTCCATTATAATTGTGTTCGTCTACGCCCGAACTTAGATATTTATAGTTTATTTAATATAAAGTTTTGAAACACCTTGTGTTAAAATAAATTAAATTAGTATTATTAAATACCTAAATTTGTTTAATTTAGGGGTAGTATTTTTTTGTAACTAACCAGTAAATCAAAATAATGTTTTGCATAATAATTTTATTGTATTTGTGAACATTTGTTTGGCGTAGTAAGAATATTCTCTTTTAATTGGAAAAAATTCAAGGTAAAAATATACAGCTCAATTATCTTTTTGTTGTTCTTTATCTACATATGTGCAACCTATCGAATTTGGTGCCACATGTAGGTGTGCATTAGAACTGAGCTGCATTAGTTTGTTCTATGAAACTCAAATTAAAGTTGACCTTCACTTTTTGTAGCCGGTTACGTGTAGCATTAAAATATTTCATTGCCGGTTTTAGCATTCGGGGCGTATGCGTAACATTAAATGATGGTGTGTGTGTGTGTTTTAAATCATATATGTAAACCAATTTTTTTCTGTTCTTTCTTCTGGCTATAATATTTCGACCAATATGAGAGAGATATCTGAATTTATCGAGTATTCTAATAAAGCTGTTGCTCTGCTTAGAGAAAAATTTGTAAAAGGGTACCGTTATTTATAGTATAGTATATTTTCGTATGTTTTATCAACATCTTCTACATATAAAAAATTTATACTACATACAAAGTATAACTAAATAACGGATCCACAAAACAGTAAAAATACATGTCAAGGCCGTAATATGACACTTTGAAAGAAGTTTGTTTGCACTATAGCATTCCGAGTTTGTAGAGGTCATAAATATGTCTGTAACAACATCCTTACCACTACTAGCTTATGCTTACTTACATACATACATACATATGAACACGTTCCGTTGAATATGGTGCGACCACTATTTGGCCATTAGTGTATATGCTGTGCTCAAATACGATCGTTTTGTCATGGGTGTCAGCTTATATGGCGCAAGTTGCGTTTATAGCTGCATTATGTCATATTCGCATTTACATATTCAGTATGCATGTACAACTAAGTGCATATATACTTACAAACGTTTATAAGGACACGACAGCGTAAATCTTTTCAGATTTGTCATATTATTCACACTGATATATCCACTTAGAACTATTGTTGGTCACATTTGCATTAACGTACATATTAAATAAATGCATACAAACATGAGCGTAAGACAAAATAAACAAGAATTCTGCTCGTTCACTCAACTTTCTAGTTATTTGTATCACTATACAGCTGCATGGTCATAGCGCGCACAGCTGTCTGAGAAATTATGTACATAAAGTGATTCACTTTTTGATTTTTCAGGTAAATTAGGAAATCAACAATCAACTAAAGGATGCAAGATAATCTGCATAAACAATTAGAGTTTGAGAGTAATTAAAAAAAGTAGAAAATGGTGAAGAACCTCATAACTCCGGCTTCTTCTCCTTTCGTGCAAATTACGTTTAACACTCAAATAGTAATCCTTGTTCCCTTGGCCTATCAGAATGCATTCGGAGAGCACAACACCTCGATAATCGAGACAATCGAAGAAACTGTGAAAGTAACTTTGATTTTTGCCCCGCTTTGACGTGGTGTTTTCTTTGCCTTTGCCACGATATTCGGCCGATTGATCGTCTGTTTTCGGATCGTAAGCATAAATCCAAGACTCATCACCAGTAATAATATGTTTCATTACATTCTGGTGATAGGAAAGCATTGTTTCCCAGGCGTACCGTGACGTTGTTTTTCGAAAAATATACCGACTTACGGAAAACAAATTTCTCGCACCATTGTACACCGCGAGTTGAAAAAACAGGGATTTTAACCTCGTCAAAAATTTCGTCTAAAATTTGCTAAAGCGCAAAGCGAAACGAAAACAAGATTAACCTTAAAATTTTTTTAAAAAGAAAAGTGTTGCAGAAGACGGAAATTTGTCGATTCCAAAACGTTTTCAAGGACTATCTCAAAGCACAACCTGGTTGATTTTGAGAAAAGATTTGGGTATGCATCGTACAAAATTGTCTCACTCAAGAACTGAAACTGGACCACTAAACTTCGCGAATTTGCTGATTTTACCTTAGATTAAGCTGAAAACGATAACGATTTTTTAAGAAAATCATCTTCTCCGATGAAGTTTACTTTCAACTAAATGGTGCGGCAAATAAAAAAACTTGTCGATTCTGGTGCGCAGAAAATCCACAAATTATTCATGAACAACCTTTACATTCATCTTATTTGACAGTTTGGTGTGATTTTGGGTTTGTAGTTTGGTCTAGTAGAATCGTCAGTCTATACTTCTTTCGAAATGAAACTGTCGACACACCGTTACTATCAATGGAGAGCGGCATAGACCGACGATAACTTTTATGGCCGCAATTGGAAGAAATGTATCTTGTTCCAACAAGACGGAGCTACCTTCCGCACAGAACGTGTAACAACCGAATTATTTCGAGAAAAGTTTAGAGATTCGATTATTTCAGTAAGTTATGTTATTTAGTGGCCTCTAAGAAGTTGTAGTTTAACAACATTATTTAATGTCAGTGGTCTTTAGTAGTAAACCAAATTCTTTTCAAGCTTTAGAAGTTAAAATTGACTGACGTTTTCATGACATATGACTTTAGTTAGTGGAAAAAGTATCCAAAAATTGGGTTCTCCCAATTCGACCCTCCAAAAGAAGTTGTGAAAACCATTTGAATGATCTTACATTCAAAACTTAATTGTATCAATTGTACTTCGCATTAAATAAAAAATATTTAAATTTCCTTAACAATTAGTGTATGTTTGTTTTTTAAGTATGTTATTGGAGAACATTCAAAATGCAAAGAGTTAATTAATTATTTAAAATCATTAGCGCAAACAAACTGCTTTTAAAACAAACCCATAATATCAACATAAAATGCGTACTTTCAAAAGCATGTATTGCTGCTATGGGGAACGCACATAAATATAAATGCATTTTTAATCTCATTATTTTAATATTTGTCATCTCGCATTCAGCTGTCATTCGAGAACAAATTGCAATTTGTTTAATAATTAAATGATTCATATAGTTCCTTTGCTTCATTTTAGATAATACTAATCCTTAGCTCAAAAGAGTTGAAAATCGCTAAAAGAGTTAACAACTATTCAAAACTTCGACTTTTAGAAGGGTTTCGACAATTGGAAGAAGCAATCGCTTAATCGTAGGTATTTTATTCAATAATACGGGAAGTATTTTGAAGTTTACATAATTGATATAGAGGAATGAATATATATTGTATATGTATATTGCTTTAAAATAATTGTATAAACGAAGTTTTATCGAAATGAAAATTTTTATAGATCTGAAGACCACTCTTGGAGAATTTGCGGTAAGACTTTTACACCCATTAATAATGAGGAAGCTGCAGTTACTATACTAAAGCAAATTTGTAGTTTGTTAGGTGCATTTTAAGAGAGAAGGTATCTGATTTCCAACTAATTAATTGTTGATAATAAAAGTTGAGATTTTTGGTACCGTTGAAATTGAAATACTTAAACCTGTATTGGTGTAGGCTTTAAAGTAATAAATGAAAGAATAAACTGTTTGAAAGATTGCTTAATGACAGGGATGGATATTCTTTAAGTTATACCTATTATTCACTTTCTTTTATTCAAATGTTAATCGACGTGATCATTAATTATTTGGACACCCCCGAAAGATACAGGAACTATCGTAAATTAATTCGTAAAGCGGCCAAAAACCATGATAACTACATAAACGCGATGAGGTGTTCGTTTGCTTACGCTGACATATGTATCATAAGTAAGTAAGACGAGAGAAGAAGTTCGTGTGTCAAACGTCAACCAGAGGATCGGAATCCAAGTAACTGTATACATATGTTTATACATACTATATAACAACTCATGTTAGAAAAATGAAAACCATTATATGTAGTGCTAGAGGACCCATCCACACTTTGTAGTGTCTGATACATAGACAGTACTATTAATACCATCTATTTATATATATGATTTCTAGTCAACCTCTACTTTTAAAAGACGTGTAGCATATATAGTACGTACATATATATCGTACCTAGACAATGTAGACGAAAATATCTACGAATTCGAAGTTATGACTGTTAACAATGGCATGGGAGCGACGACTGACGATTGTTTGCTTGATGACCGGAGATATTTCATCATACCTCCACCGGCATTACATAGCTACTAATTTTCATTTCTGTTAACGATATTTACATTACCATAAACTTTTTCTTTACTTATCTCTTTCATTTTTCATTTTTCATTTTCCTATCTTTTCATATTTTCTAGCCATTTTCTTATTTTTAGCTTCAATTAATACATGATTCTTAGTGAGCGCAAGGTATCTGATTACAAAAGATGTCAGCGACAAAAGCTAATATGGCATGGTAATTAATAGAAGGTCAAAATATTTTTTTAAATAATTTATTATTCGGTATAGCCATTTTTCATCTTAGCCTCAGACGTAGACCCTTCTCCTTCAATTAGAATGTAAAATCATATTACTAATAAATTATATATTTACTAAAAATGCATTATTAAATTTTCCCGCTTAATTTTAATGAATCATTCACCTATATACTTTAGGAATTCAATGGAATTATTTTAATTCAATATATTTGGTATATTGTGTTATTAGTATTTAATGGGGGAGGAATGAATTGAACTCGTTCACATTCCGGTTAGAGTATTTTAAACTTATGTCTGCATAAGTATACAAGTATTTTGATTATGGTTTCTCACATTGATAGTAAAATATGGGAGTCTCACACTAATTTTACAGCGAACTAAAAGTTTACATGTTTTCCATTGACCTCCAATTCATTTTGTTTTGTCCTAGAATCACTATAATTTTTACTTATTTGTACCTAGGGTTCTACAAACAATCGCGTGAATAATACTACTCACAATTTTGCAACATGTTTCGTTAGCGTAAAAGCAGTTATGATTCGATACCATTTTTATTTCTTTACAATGGCTCCTTTTTTTAGTTTTGTGTGCAACAGCATGTTCCTGGCGAATTAATCGACTTTGAGAAATGTCCCCGATGATCAGAAATCAATTATCCGTCTTCCCTAAGAAGAATTAATGTGGGAAAAGGAAAAAAATAATAAACGGAAAAAATATCGATATATTATTAACATGCCACATACTAAAAACCCCATAATATAGAGTAAAATCTGCCGGATGTTCGAAAAACCTGATATTGGTTATATAGGGGCTAGGCCAAGTTTTCGCTCAAATTTAGCTATTTCTGTGACATAGTAATATGAAAAGACATAGTAATATGAAAAGAATGCAACGTACTAAATTTTCTAGAAATCGGTTGGTCGGGCCCCGAGATATGGGATTTTTTCCAATTGTCAAACTGTCGGTAGGATTTCTTATAACATTTGAGCCGGAATATTTTTGATGTTATAGTATACGTAGTATGTGATATGTACATTAATTTTAGTAGAGGGTGGGGCATGCCCATTTTTTCACAATTTTATTCTCAAAGGTGCCCCTTGCCACTACGATTCTCTATGTGAAATCACAGTTCTATATCGTAATTTGGTGCTTAATTACGTTTCTTTTTAGGGTTTTAGGTGTTGGCGTGTTGTCGGCGTGGAAGCTGTGCGATTACGACCACCTACAAACTCGTAATTTGTTCTTATTAAGTACTCAATGTTTACTCAAGTTACATCTTGCAAGGATGGACGGACGGGCGGACAGATAGGCAGTCACCCGTATTTCAACTCGTCTCAACATCCTTGTTGTTTATATACACATAATCTTACATCTATCTCGAATAGTTTTAATTTACAACAGTTAGGTGAACAAAACTATTGTACTATGTAGCAACTTGTTTGCAAGAAAATAAAAAGCTAAACACAGTTTCAATTTTTCTATTTGATGATAAGAAAAAAATAGAAAACTACTCTGCAGAGAAGCCTTCTGTTGCAATTGAAAGCTAATCTTGTAAAGACTTTTTAGAGGTGCATAAGCATATATTTTCTAGAATACTAAGCGAAAAATTACAAACTTTTTTAACCACCTTAATATAGGTGTGTGTATGTTGATGCATGCAATTACCACTCAACTAAGAATTGGTTATAGTTTTTATAACTGAATGAAAATTTAATTTAATTGGAGAAAAGTGGTAAATTAAAAACCTACCAAAATAAATAGGTATACTCGTACTCTATGAGTATAAATAAATGACAGTGGTCAATATTGTGGGTCGATTCCGGACTTTTTTCGATTCGGGATTTCTGATAGTGGGGAAAAGTTGCCTTAGTACTACCTGATTCCAATGCAACTTTTTGTTTTGAGATCGGATTGCATCTTCAACCCCAACTCCGGCCTTGAAATTTCGGAAATTCGCCTAAAATCGTGAAATTGTCTACCTAGCGCCTGAAATACGCATCTCGTGGCAAAATGTACGAAACAAAAGTTATTTGTCACGATATTTGCTATCGAGATGGTATATGTAATTATGGCCGTAGGACGAACCGTTCCCGAGATACGAGCGAAAAGGTGGCGCGCCACAGCGCAAGGTGAAAATCGGCTTGTGGCCACACTTCTTGACGTTGATTTCGCCGAGTGCTATCACTCACATTCATTCACCTACGCCGAAGGACACGTTTGGATAGGTCTCCACACAAATATTTTGTCATCGAGTTCCTTAACTCTTGTCGGTGATTTCGCCGAGTTCTATCACTTACATTCATTTCCCTCCGCCATACGACACGTTCGGGCTGGTCTCCACATAAATATTTTTTCATCGAGTTCCTTCACTCTTGTCGCTGATTTCGCCGAGTGCTATCACTAATATTAATAAGGTTGAAAATACTTTCAAAAAATCATCTATTCCGATAGTTTCACACACCAGAGTTGTACAAATGCTCACCACATACCTTAAGAAATTTCTGACTCTTAAACAAATGTTTTTAAAGAACCCAATAGGTTTGAGCTCTAAAATAGACGACTTTGTCTCTTCTACCGGAAAATTATTTAACATCGCTGCTTGTAAATGCATTTATTTTTCTTCTTGCACTTGTCCAAAGGAAAGGAAAGTTCCTATCAATGAACTACCATTTCTCTTGGACCAGAGAACCAGAAGAATTGGTCGCATTGGAAGTGTTGATCTACTTGAAACAAAAAAGATTACAAAAAAAATGAACGTAAAGAATAGCTTTCAAAACGTTATTCAACATCAACACTTACCAGAAAAGTATCAGCTAGAACACGTGACCATTCAGATCAGCCAGACTCTCCTACAGACGATAACAATGTAGATGCGTCGCACATGATTTCTTCCAAAAACGATGCTGATGATGAATTTTCTCTTTCATCCTCTAAAACCAAACAAAACACACTAGTATTAGAACACACTGCTTTAGCTGCCCAAAGATTTGGAGTAAGTGATAGGGCAGCGGCCTCGATTGTTTCATCCGCTTTTCTGGATGCCAAAAAAGCAAGTTTGATAACAGAGGATCAGGCTAGCTTTGTCACTGACAAATGCAAGATTAGTCGGGCAAAACAAGTGTTGGAATTAAGCTCCAAAACACGGAAAGTATTGACTCTGTATATGGGCTGTATTTTGACGGCCGCAAAGACAATACACTTACACAAGTCAGCGAAGGTAAAAAGTACTACCGCGACACTGTCAAAGAGGAACATACTTCTCTTATAGCGGAACCTAGTTGTCATTACTTTGGCCACGTCACCTCTCTTACCGGGTCAGCTGAGGGTGAGACCCAAGCTATACGGCAACATTTACAAGACAATTCAGTTGATGTGGAATATTTAGAAGTTGTCGGTGCTGATGGCACCAACACGAACACAGGTTGGCAAGGTGGAATCATTCGGAAACTAGAAGAAAGAATAGGTAGGCCAACAGTGGGTTGTTTGTCTTCTACATTTCAACGAACTTCCATTTCGTGCTCTTTTCGAACACATAGGTGGTGTCTCAAAGAGTTCAAATACATTATCTGGCGACATAGGTAAACTGCTCTCTGATTGTGAGAAGTTGCCCGTCGTCAAATTTGAAAGTTTTCCATCCTGCCAATTACCTTCTGAGGTTATTAATCCGACCCAACTTAGCACAGACCACGCTTATCTCTATAAAATATCAAAAGTTGTTATTTCCGGTAAATGTTCCTTAGATTTAGCGTCGATGCATCCAGGTAACATGTGCAAATCTCGCTGGCTCAGCTGTGCAAATAGAATTCTGAGATTATACATTTCTACTGACAAACCAACAAAGGAAATAAAGATTTTGGTCAAGTACACACTTACAGTTTACTCACCTTTGTGGTTCTCAATAAGATTCAACAGTTCAATCAAAGATGGCTCGCGCCATCTCTATGCTACAATTCAAAGGTCGAGATACTTACCTGCTAAACTGCGCAAAGTTGTCGATTCATCCATTCAACAGAACGCTTTCTTTGCTCTTCCAGAAAACATTCTCCTTAGTATGATGACTGACGAACGGATAGACGTCAGAAAGTTGGCCCTTGACCGTCTTCTGTCAGCCAGAGAAGCAGAGTCTGACACTGTAAATAGAAGGGTTAGATGTAATAAAGTGCCAAAGCAAAGAATTTCAAAGCTAATAATTATTACGATATGATTAACTGGAAGACTATTACCTTGACTGTTCCACCAGTTCTTTGTTCAGTTTCTAACGAAGAACTCATAAAAGGGCTGTCGGGAGACACTGCAGAGGTATGGAAATTTAGTTAATTCCCCTCTTACACCGTGGCAGTCGAGAGAACCGTCAAACTGGTGACAGAGGCATCTTCTAAAGTTATTGGCTCCCAATCTCGTGATCGTTTTATACGCCCTACACTGAAATCTAGGCAACAGTGCCAAAGTTTAGTACAAAATCGGATTTTATCAATAAATTTGACAGACTAAAACAAGCCTGATTGGGTTGGGCTTGGAAGGAACCCGAAGAGCAGCCACCCCCACGCGGTATGTTCTGGGTCACCAATACAGGTTAGCTGAAAGCTGCAACAATTTTCACCTTGCGCTGTGGCGCGCCGCCTTTTCGCTCGTATCTCGGGAACGGTTCGTCCTACGGCCATTATCACATGCATCATTTCGGTAGCAAATGACGTGACAAATAACTTTTGTTTTATATAATTTGCCACGAGATGCGTA
This sequence comes from Bactrocera tryoni, assembly GCF_016617805.1. NCBI lineage: Eukaryota > Metazoa > Arthropoda > Insecta > Diptera > Tephritidae > Bactrocera > Bactrocera tryoni. The sequence goes on from NC_052503.1 coordinate 45,752,666, forward strand.
TTTCAGGCGCTAGGTAGACAATTTCACGATTTTAGGCGAATTTCCGAAATTTCAAGGCCGGAGTTGGGGTTGAAGATGCAATCCGATCTCAAAACAAAAGGTTGCATTGGAATCAGGTAGTACTAAGGCAACTTTTCTGCACTATCAGAAATCGCGAATCGAAAAAAGTCCGGAATCGACCCACCCTAGTGGTCAACCATGAGTCTGTCAACCGATAAAAATCCGTTTCGTTACCAATGCGTACGAGCACACTTTCTCCTGCGAAAGATTTACAGAACAAAATGAGTTATTTAATAGCATCTGGAGAAAGTCTGCTTTAATATGCTTTTGTTAAATCTGTGATACAATCTCCGCATTACTTTTATCATATCTCGTTTTTATTTGAAACAGGCGATCGGAAGAAGGTAGAACCGGCTGAGTTAGTGCACTGAAGATATTTCCCCAATGCAACTGCATTGTTCGTATGCACGCATTTACTACTGGAATGTGAAATGAACAATACAATAGCAGAAATCAATCGAAACCTTACTAACGGACAAATTTAAGTTTTCAGAAAACCAGAATGCAATAGCTGCTGACAAAAAGGATTATACGAGTCGGATATTGAAAAGGTGCTATTATACTTGTAAGTGTGGTTGGTCAAAAGTGAAAGTGAATTTTTTAATAAACAGCGCTGAAAATATCTTTTTGAATATACGATCCACAGGCATTATCTATCAAATACCGTAAACGTGGTGGTCTTACTACTACGTAATATACATTATTGAAGACTAGAATAGTCTAGCTTTCTCTAAATAACGAATTGAACAAGAAAAAACGTTTACTTTGGTTGCACTATCAACTAGAATAATCTCCACAAATAAAAAATTTTCAATCAAGAACTTTATTTTGATAATAACGCGTAATGACCAAAATCTTCTTGTAAAGGAAAGAAAGCGTATAGAATTTCAAATCGATTGCTAAAAAGCTGAGCGACTAGTTCGCGTATACATATGAGCGTGTACAGACAAATAAACGTTCCCTTCTGGGTGGTACAAAGTTCAAGTAAAATTAAAAATAAATAAAATTTATTACTAGAAATTTTCTTAAATTAAATTGTTCACTACAACATTTTTTTTTAACTAAGAAAAGTGACTTTTCTACCTGTAATGCCGATTGCGATGCAATAGTCTGAAATGCTAACAGTGGTCATTCGTTTATTGTCATTAGCATTATCTTCTAAAACCTGTGAAGTACACTGGTACTTTTGCCTCAATCTCTTTTACAAGTATTATTGTTTTATTATGTAGAGGAAGTAACAAACAGGTTTTATTTACACGTCGACAAATTGTAACAATCAGGCAAAATGCATAATCAGCCTGATTTGCAAAAATAATTAAAAATCGGGGTTTTGACTAGTTGTCTGTTATCATACCTACATAATGATCAATTTTGAAAGTAAAAAAATCACAGTAGGAGATGGTTGAATTTTTAAGGCTTGAAAAGAGTTTATCTCTATTTCCAAACTACGAGCCCTGTTGAAACGAGTTATATGACAAAGTTGTTGGTAAAGAAAAAAACTACAACTTTTGTATTTGGAACAAATTTATGTGAAAAATTAAAGTGAGGTAGCTTATGATTTTTTATCTTTTAGATACAAACTTTTTTGTTTAAAAAAATTGAGTGAACATTTTTTATACTCGAAATATTATATACCTTCTTATACTCTTGCAACCTGTTGCTACAGAGTTTTATTTTTTTTTGTTCACCTAATGGTTGTACGTATCACCTAAAACTGAGCCAGATATAGAAAGGGTTATATAATATATATAAATGATCAGGATTACGAGAAAAGTTGAAATCCGGGTAAATGTCTTTATATCCGTCTGTCCCAAAGCAAAAGGTGAAATAACCACATTCGCCCAGTACGAATACTATAAGAACCCTTACCGACAGTTTGAAAATGGATGAAATCGGAAGATAAACCCGCTCCTCCTCATATAACGGCACTGTTAAAAACTGCAAAAATCTCAATAAATCAATAACTAATTATGGTAGAGACCGTAATGCTCGAAATGAACTACAACTGTTCAGTACAAATAGTTGACTTTTAATCGAAAATATTGATCAATGTTTGAGATATCTAATTGAAATTCAGAGATAATTCTGCCATGCCAATAGTTTGTCTACATGTCCAAAATGGGTTCAATCGCATCAATCTTTCCGTTACCCCCATATACTTAACATAAAGATTTTCGAACTTACGGGTGACTTTGGACCGCATATATCGGCCAATATGGGAGTTATCCCAATGAAAATGAGAAAAAATTTAGCTTTGTGCTCAAAAATGTTAAATTTTGGCGAAAAACTTAACTCTATATAACTGTGGGACAAAGAAATGCGACCGTGCGAGCTGAACGTTTTTGACACACGACAACACTGACTGAACGAAAAAGGGACTCGAACGGAATAAAACCAATAACGGACTTCACTTGAATAGCGGACGGCGACCAAGAAAATTATATTGTAAAGCACCAGTTATTAAATAAAACATTGATCTTTTGTACAGTTGCATTGTAAAGAACCAGTACTTTAAATGAAGCGAAATTGATCTATCGTTTGTAAAGTTTGATAAAGCAAAATGAAATAAAGTGAATGTAATAAAGTGAAATCTATTGTGAAGCGAAGTTGGTCTAGTTTTATTTCTGCGCATCAGCCATTGGTTTCAGCAAACCGGACTTAGCGAGTCCGCTACGTTTTTTATATATCAGTCGGTTGGCCGTACGCTGTCTCTTGTCATTGGAGGCTCAACGCAGCCAGTCCTACATAACTAATATCCGGATTTTCGAAAATTCGGCTGACTTCACTCTATATTATTGTTGTTATATTATATTATTATTTTTTAGTATGTGGTATGTTAATAATATGTGCAATTGGGAAAAATAGATAAAATCAAGTCGATATTACACCAACTCCCATATATTGCATATTTATAATGCTTTTCCTTTTTCTAGCAAATCTTATGCTGAATAACTCGGTCAGTGTTTAAGTTATATAGAGTAAATGTATGTATAAAATTCGGTACCTAAGTGCTTGAATAGTTTTTGTTGTTGTTGTGCAAAATTTCATCTCGCTACATTAGTTCATTCTTGATTTGTGTTATGGATAGTGAAAGTTTCAAACGGAGTTTGAAATTGAGGAAATAATCGTAGTTGTTGTACATACTGTGACATAGCAATACAGGTAGAAACTGTTAGAGGGTTCATGGCGTTTGAGGGCGTGGCAGTGGTGTTTTGCTTATGTGACATTCTTCCTCCAACTCATTCACTCAGCGTGATTCTTTACAAGGAATCGATCGCTCTGGCAGAGGCATCAAATATAATAGATACGCTGCTTATAACGCTCCGAAATCGAAAACAAAAAGCTGGGGAACATTTTCGATCCATTTATTCAGACACGAAAAAAAAGGCAGCAGAACTAAAAGTTGACGAAGAAAAATCAAGAATCTGCGGCCGACAAACAAAACACGGTAATTTTTGCGTGAGAACTTGCGAATAATACTATAGGGTCTCAGTGTACTACTATAATCAAATTGAAAAGTGTTGTATGTATATATGTATAATATGATTTGAAAGTCACTTATACGCCATGGTTATCTCACCAAACTTTATATGCCTTTCAATTTAGGGTTTAATGTTAAGCATTACATTCCTTTCTCATCACTTTTCATTTGGTTAATTTTTTCCGTGTATTATTTTTTCCTTTTTCCACATTAATTCTTCTTAGGGAAAACGGATAATTGATTTATGACCATCAGGGACATTTCTCAAAGTCGATTAATTTGTCATTAACATACTGTTGCACACATAACCAAAAAGTGGAGCCATTGTAAAGAAATAAAAATTGCATCGAATTATAACTGCTTTTACGCTCACGAAACATCTTGCAAAATGCTTAGTAGTATTATTCACTCGATTGTTTTTAGAACAAATATGTAAAAATTATAGTGATTCTAGGACAAAACAAATTGAATTGGAGGTCAATGGAAAAAATTGTAAACTTTTAGTCTGTTTTAAAATTTAATAACTCAATATACCAAATATATTGAATTAAAATAATTTGGTTGACTGGGTAAAGTATACTGGTAAAAATCGAATTTTTCATTATAATTAAGCGGGAAAATTTAATAATACATTTAAAATAAATATATAATTTATTAATAATATGATTTTACTCTATAGATTGAATTCGAAGAGATATATCTAACGTTAGTAAGGAAAAGTATATTAATGAAACTAAGATGGAAAATAGCTATACCGAATAATAAGCTATTAAAAAAATTATTTTGACCTTCTATCAATTACCATGCCCCATTATCTTTTGTCGCCGACATCTTTTGTAATCGGATACCTTGCGCTCACTAAGAATAATGCGTTTTATTTAATTCGAGTTAAAACTCAACAGTTTCGTAGGTGTTCTCTCCTAAAGCTGCTAATTTTTTATTTCAAATTTTGTCGACTGCATCCAGCCATATAAAATTGAAGCTAAGAAAATGGCTAGGAAAAATGAAAAGAAGGAAGCCGAAAGTAGGCGCATATAACAAAATAGCTACCAAAGAGATATGTAAAGACAAGGTGTATCGTAATGTGAATATCCTTATCAAAAATGAAAATTAATAGTATGTAATGCCATTAGAGGCAAGACGAAATATTTCCGGTCATCAAGCAAACAGTCGTCACACTCGTGGCTAAGCTCCCACGTCATTGTTAACAGTCATAACTTCGAAGTCGTAGATACTTTCGTCTATATTGGCAACAGGCACTACTTCGGAATGAAGACGTAATTAAGAAGTAAATTCCTCTCTATAAGTCCTGCAATTTGATGCAAAAGCATGAACGGTGACAACATCTTTGGAGAGATCAGATAGAGAAGGAACTGGCTGCACTTCATACATTCTAAATTCGTATAGCGGTGTCTACGCAAGTAAAGGAGAAGAATGCCAGTAGAATTTCGCTTTAATTTGACATTTTTTGTATTCCTTTTTAGTATTAAATCTGGCCTCCATGAAGCGCTTCCGTACCATATTCGTTGTAAAATTTAATAGCTTTGACACATTTACTTAATAAGTTATCACACTTTTAGTAGTTTACAAAATGATTGTTATACGGGAGTTTGAGTGGTTATAATCTTATTTAACCGATTTACACAGTAAATGAAGAAGTTTTAGCGCACGAATACCCTTCGCCACTACAATACCCTGTACTAAATAACGGGTTTGTATCTTACTTAGTCATAGCCCCTTATATAGTTTCGCTTAGCAGTACATTTTACAGATTCTTATAGATCGATTTCACCCATCTGCAATATCAACTCCTTTTAGGTCAAAGAAACACCTGTACTAAATTTCATCAAGATATTTCAATCATAATTTTTGCGGGAGTTGCAGTATCATGGTCATTTACGTGTAAATCTATGTTGATTAGTTTTAAGTGTTACAAACAATGAGTATACTTTGCCACGGAACTTATGCAAAATTGCGTTGTAGTTTGCTAGCTCAATTATTTCTTAGGAATAATTTTAGTGGCGTTATTAATTTAATTCTAAAAAATTGCTACTCTACGCACTCTTAACTTACCCTTTAAAAGTTGCTTATGAAAACTATCTTTTTTCTTTGTCTTGATTATTGTTAGAAACGTTTCCGTCAAATCACGAACGCGTGAATGTTTTTTCGTCTGCTGACTCCTGATTGTTCACACTTGATTGTCTCTTGGCCCGTCAAAACAACCATCAAAATGACAGCAGCTTACTTCTGTGCATCAACTTTTTGACACTTTTTGCACTTCATGCTAACTTTTGATAATTGCGGCGCTCTATTATATCCTGACACTATGTTGTTGTTCTTATTGCACAGAGATAAATGAAACTTGTTTGGTAATCTCGCTCAAGGATAAGTGCAATTGTGAAATAGGCAACGAAACCTTCGCGCTCTGGAATAGTAAGATGAAGTGAAGGCGCAGTGTACGAGTAAATATAAAGCATACAGAACGAAATGACAATAAATGTGAGATGGAAAACAATAAATACAATATATGCTACAATACGCACAGATGAGTCAGTTAGGAAGTGAAATAAGACCTATTTTGAAAAGTTTAATAACGCAAATTTACATTTACCGAAGCTAATAATATACCCTGTTCACGGTATAGCAAGGATGACGTGGTGTCCTCTCTTCTTTTGTTTCTAAAGTATGAGAAACAAGAAATTCCCACTCAACTCATTGTCGCTGAATATAATATTAGTGAAGATATTCTGACACTCGTTCGAAAAGTACTTGCATCGTAGATCTCAACACTACAAAAATATTTATGGTATATTATAATATTCATTTGAATTAAACATTTTTTTGAATGTATGAATAACGTATGGCTCAGTTTTATTGGCAATAATGTGTATTTTTTGTGTATATTTATTTATTCTAGGTGCAAGAAAATAATATAATAGATTTAGAAAATATAATATTATAAAAATAAAATATAGTTACCCAACTATAACAAAACGCCTTTAATATTGATTAATTTCTTTTCAAATATGCTGAAGCTTAAACGTTTCGGTGTAGTCCTGATAACTTGGAAACTTAAGTATCGAAATTCTTATCGAATTTAAAGAAATAAAGTATATTTACTTTAGTTTTGTCAGCAAGAATAGTTTTGTCAACAGCAATGATACTATTCTTTAAAACTTTAACGTATAATTGTACCATTGGTTTCAATTCACAGTACTTCAAGCACAAAAAGCACTGTTGTTAAATTCTAGTGTAATGTAATCAAGAACTCTTGACGACAACAAAAACGCTTAGCGAAACACAAAAGCATGCAAAACGAATTGGTAGCTTTTTAACCTACAATATTCAAGCAATACAATGCAATAATTATAAACTTGTTCCTCCCTTTCTGTCTTCTAGCTATTCTCGTAATTACCTGCATACAGAGAAGGCGGCATGGCAGCGGTTATTGAAGTAATCTTTTTGTTTCACTGTCATGCCAAAGGACATCGCGTTAACATCACGGGCCACTACTTGTTTGCAATTGCGTGCCTTCACACCAAGAGGTATGAAGAAGCGTCACTGTGATCAGTGTAACCCTAGTAGTTAATTTTAAATGCAAACGGCAAAGTGAAGAGAGCCATTGAGTAAATACCATTTACATTCAGAGTGCGACTGAGTAGTTTTAGTAGCCTTCGGATATATACAGACGTCTGCCTCGTATTTAGATGATTTAATTTACAGATTTTATATAATTAGTTAAAGATTTAAACGACAGTTGAATATACCCTATACCAGAGTTACTAAACTTGTTATATTATTTTAACCAACATCGAAGAAGTTTTTTCTATTAGCGATTCACTCGCTAATCATTTTTTGTAAATTGAAAAGAAATTATTTTGGCATTTGTATGTTACTAAAATAGTTTTAAAGTTTAAATCTATTTACCTTAGAACTGAACTAACACACTTTTCTATTTCATTCTGTCACAGTCAGAAACTGAACTACTAACCTACAAAATATTTCGCCGAATACTTGTACGTTATAATCTGAACAGGTTTGAAGTAAGCTTACGAAGAAGTATAGAGAGTACAAAGTGCAAATACATATGTAATTATGTATAATATTATTTAATTTTATACACCACTGACCACCTCTCCTTTTAGTCTATTTTGGAAAGTTATTAATTAGTTAATTAGTATTAAAGTAATTGCGGCTTATCACGATATCTGACTTGAGTAAGAAGATACCTAATGATCATATGCTAATGTGTTCTTAAAAATTAATGATATTGATATTTTACTGAGGCAATGAGTACTTCACTACTTTACGCTAGTATGTCAAATACACTTTGCGCGAAGAATAGAATCTGCGAATTTAGAAACGGAAATCAGCCCTTATTGAGCTTGCCTCAAACAAAGAGCACACAATTGTACACGCATTACATAATTGTCTGAAGCATGCTTTAAACACTTAAGTTGCAATGCAGCAAATTCAATTATTTAACTGTCATCTGCAACGCTGCCCCTGCAGCAACTGATTTAGAATTGTATATTATGATTTCAGGTGTCAACACGATTTCTAACAGAAAGTCTAAGATTTATCAACAATTTAATATTCTTACTCAAAAATACTAGAGATAGAAAGTACAAGTAGTGAATTTTAATTTTAACTTTACAATGACCTACAACCTTAAATACCTTTGACATACCTAACTTATACATATAGTACATCGAGGTGAGAGACTACCCTGGCAGACTCATAAATTGTCTTCGATTAGGTCGCGGATAGAATTGTTTCTGGCGTAGATAAAAGTTTTCCCACCTTTAAGGGTCAAAAAACAATGTTTCAGTTCCTTTGTGCCAGTATGGCATGGTTTTGTAAGACATTATCTTTTTGCATTTTACACGATTTTCGGCAATTTGTGCTTAATTTATTTTTGGCTTATTTATCTTCACCTGGGCTGAGAGGATAACCTTTTTGTACCCTAACCAGGGTATATTAAGTTTGTCACGAAGTTTGTAACACCCCGAAGGAAGCGTCGGAGAACCTACAAAGTAAATATATAAATGATCAGTATGCTTAGCTGAGTCGACTTAGCCACGTCCGTCTGTCTTTCTGTCCGTCCGTCTGTCCGTCTATATACTTATATCCGTATACGAACTAGTCCCTCAGTTTTTAAGATATTGTTTTGAAATTTTGCAAACGTCATTTTCTCCTCAAGAAGCTGCTCATTTGTCGGAACTGGCGATATCGGACCACTATAACATATAGCTGTCATACAAACTGTACGATCGGAATCAAGTTTTTGTATGGAAAACTTTCGCACTTGTCAATGTACGATATCTTCACAAAAGTTGGCACAGGTTATTTTCGAAGATAGTAATTTAATATGCGAAGAAATTGTTCAGATCGGCTTACTATAGCATATAGCTGCTATACAAACTGAACGATCGGAATCTAATGCTTGCATGTAAAACTTTTGCATTTAAAAAGATATATTTACGAACTTTGGTATATAAGGCAACAATGTAATCTCCGATGAAATGAGCGGTTAACTATATCATAGAGCTGCCATACAAACTGAATGACCGGAATCAAATGCTTGCATGGGAAATTTCCTCATTTAATGATTTATCTTCACGAAATTTATTATGATTTATAGTTTATAGAAATAATGTACTATCGAAAGAAATTGTTCAGATCGGCTCACTATAGCATTTAGCTGCCAAATAAACTGAACGATCGAAATCAAGTTCTTGTATGGAAAACTTTCGCATTTGACGTGGTATCTTCTCGAAATTTTACATGGATTACTGCTTAAGGTAATAACATAATCTCCGCAAAAATATTCAGTTCGGATTACAATAGCCTGCAAACTGGACACATATGTAGTTACTAAAAGAAATACACTTGTGAAGTGTATATTAGCTTCGGTGCAGCCGAAGTTAACGTTTTTTCTTGTTTATAAGTTTTATTTCGTTCTGCTTTTTTGTGATATTCGATTTTATTTCTCTTTTTTTTAACTTCACTCCTGGCGTGTATTGTCTTTCAATGTAAATGGGAAAGGGTTAAAATTTCTATAGCTTTTTTATGCAGTTTAACTTTACAAATAAAAAGGAAAACGATTTATTTCACACTGTCCTACTTTCAAATTAACAAAAGAGTCCATTGATATTTTTAAATGCTTGCTCAAATATACTTACGTGTAAAGAGTAAGCTCTATAGACACATACGAAAATAGCCTTTATATTTCGAGATTTGGCAAGTCACAATTTTACTGTAAATTTTATCGACATTTTTGATGTTATAGATCGTCAGAACGTTTTGACACACCGCCTAACATAACACTACATTTTGCCTACTGTAACTTTATCTCATCCAAAAAATGGGGTTAATCGCGTACATTTTGAAGGGATTAATTTTTGCAAACTTCAATGTGGGTTAAGTCACTAACGATTTATCGGTCAACTTTATTAAATTTTTAGTGACGAAACTCCATCAAGGAAAAGTAAAAATTTATTTATTTAAATCCAGCAATTTCCTATTTCCCATTTGAAGACTTTTCTTTGAACTTTTAAATATCATTTATAAAAAATGTGTTAAAATAGGACCGTAAACGTAAACAATACTTGGTCACGCATAAAAGTTGGTTTATTGCCAAGATAACCACAAAGCAAACACAAGTTCACAAGAATGCAATGACTTACAATCGACAATAAGTGACTATAATTCAGAGAATCGGAATTAAAAAGAAAAGAAAACGAAGACAATAATAGCAGACCACAAAGACAGTTAACCAAATTCAGTTCGAAAGGATAGGACAAATATGCACTTTCCTGCTACCAAATTTTACCTGAGCTCTGTCGATTTGCAAAACTATATTTGTATAGCAAATAACTTTCGAATTATTGTCAAACGTAAAATACCCACTATAACAATTCATAGAGGACAGAAAAATTATCATAAAGTTCTAAGCTAATTTAAAGAAGAACGAGAGATACTACTCTGCTGCAACCATACTGGTATACATATTAATTTGATTAATAGTCCAGGTAAGAAGCTCCAGTGAAGTAAAAAAGTATTTCGCTAATCTTTTAGACATACACACATAAATACTATGTACATATATATACTACACATAAAGACAACAGATTACCATACTATGTCTAGCGAAGATGGCCATGCAGACAACTTAGAAATACATGGACAAGTAAGGGAAGGCTAAGTTCAGGTAAAACCGAACATTTCATACTCTTCCATCTTGCAAGGATTAAAGTCAGGGTCATATTTTCAGGTACAAAAGTCTTGTTAATTATTGCAAATAGTCAAATAAAGGTATTAGTCCAAAAATTCGGTACCTAGGGGTTTGAAGAATTTTTGTTGGAAACTGGAAAGGAAAGAGTTAGATGGAATTTTAAAATGTGTTACATGGGGATGATTGCACAGAAATGTCAGAGGAATGATACGTACCAAATTTCGTTAAAATAGGTCAGGCGAGTCTCGAGATATATGATTTCACCTAACAGTGGGCAAGGCCCACTATCTCGAATAGTTTTGGGTAATACAACAACCGTTAGGTGAACAAAACTACATGGAAGGTGATTATAAAAGAAAATATGCAGGTAAAATATTCACGTTAGACGTTTGACATAGGCAGCCAACCGTCTTGCAAGCTAAGAAAATGGAAAAATGAAAATAAATAAATAAGGTATTTCTGCTTACATTTATTTGAAAGAGGAATGGTGAAGCATTACAAGAGCTGCAAATGCAGCTTGGATGTATATACATATACATATGGATGTGGAACGTGACCCAGAGAACATATGGTAGCTTGGTGGCAGAGTCTTTTGCACCAGTATCGTAACAACATGCATTACGTGCAGATGTGTCGAGAGCCTATGGCTGTTATAGTTGGGATGAAAGGACCGCATGACCGCAGAAAATGAATGCGGTCAACGTGAACAAATATTAGGATGTTTGCGTCTGCATGAAAATGCAGATGTTCTTACATTCTCTAAAAAATGCTTTTCACCGTAACGAATAAATGAATAGTCACCTACTACAAAAATATATATGTAAATACATTTTTATTATTCCAAGTACGGGGTCTAAATATTCAGTACCACGATTTAATTTAAGTATTAATTTATTTCACTTATGTATCTGGTATTTTCGAGTACCATTCAATTCATTTGAAGGACAACTAAAACCAATCTTATGCTTAACTCAAGCTTATATGGAAAAATAGTATGTAAGCGAACTGGCGAAAGTAATAATGTTGTTATTATATACGGGGCAATGGTCTGCCCAAAGAAATGTATAATCGTATGATGTCGCAAGCTAAAACGCATCACCAGATAATGGTCTGACCAAATAACGGTAGAAATGTCGAAACGAAAATACATACGTCCCCTGATCATGGGGATGCAGATGATAGGGCAGCGTGTACCTGGATAATGGTGATGCCAAATTGCACAGTATAAATCATTTAAATTAGGTGAACTTATTATTAATCGTTAACTTTCCTCCCCGGCTGAACCGTTAGGTTTCAGAAATTCTCTATTTAGATCAATAAGACTTTTACACTGGACGTTGACAGTAGTGTTTAACAAAAAGTCCTTTAGGTGTGTGCTTTTCACTGTTATATTCAACAGTTACTATTCGTACCAATCCGTCAATGCCAGAGTGAACTTCAGTGGTGCGACCTATGCGACAATGCGAGGTGGGTAGATTCTCGTTCTGAATCATTACTATATCTCCTGGCTGGAGATTTTCACGTTCACCTTCCCACTTGCGACGTGCCTGTAAGGGGGATAAATATTCACATTTCCACTGCTTCCAAAAATGCTCGAACACTTTCTGTTATTGTTGAGAGTGCAAAAGACGATTTTCTGGAATGTTATCGATAGGTGGTTCTGGTCTCGCATTGAGCGGTCGACCAATGAGAAAGTCGCCAGGTGTGAGTGCGCAACTACCACTGGGATCATCGTGAAGAGGAACGAGTGGCCTAGAATTCAAACAAGCTTCAAACTTAACAAGTAGAGTACTTCGTTCATTGAAACGTAATATTTGCCGAGCAATTGTGTGATAGAGATGTTTTTTTGCTGAACGGACAGCTGCCTCCCAAAAACCTCCATGTTGGGGTGCGGCTGGATTGATGAATTTCCATTGCGTGCTGGAAGATGTAATATGCTGAGTTGCATATACATTCCTCCAACTTTGTAGTTCTTGATATAGAGCTCGACTAGCACCCACAAATTGCGTTCCGTTGTCGCTATAAAGGATCGAACATATTCCACGTCGGCTTATGAAGCGATCAAACACATCGATATATGCCTGAGTTGACAAATTTTCCGCAAGTTCGTAATGTACGGCCTTTGTAGCCATACAAATGAAAATCGTCCAGTAAGTTTTGTTTATTGTAGTGACTCGCGTGCCGAAAGTTGAATGACCCGCAATAGTCCAACCCGGTATGGGTTAAGGATGAGGCAATCATAACCTGGCACTTCGAAGGTGATGACATCTGTTGCTGCTAAATTGTTCGGGAATGTCGACGTCATATGACGCATTGATGAAGATATGACTTTACAATCCGACGTTCATGCATAACCCAAAATCGCATACGTACTGCACCATCTCCTGTATCCCACCATGGATACTGCACTTGTAAGCATCACTTACGAGAAGTTAGCAAGAAATATTTGACGTTTTTGCTCATACGTTAATTCCGAATTTGTTCACCGACCACCTACATGCTGTATGCTTTCTTCATCCAAAATCGAGTTCAGTGGAAGCAGTTTACTTGACGAATCGATGCTGGAACGGGATTTAAATGCTCTAATTTCAGAACGACACATATTATTTATCTTGGCTTTGACAAGTGATCAGTGCCCATTCTTTCTCTTCATCAGTAATCAACTCCTGTGATGTCTGACTTCTGAATGTCGCACATAGAAGCATTTGTTCTCAAAAACTGAACAAAATCATTTAAAGTGATTTTATGAATGAAAATTAATAAAAATGCTTGATTGAATAAAATAATGCAATATATTCAAATAAAACAAGAAGGAGGGGCTAAGTTCGGGTGCAACCGAGCATCTTATATTGAATATATTTGAGTAGGGGGATCGACCAGATTTTATTTATTTTTGCTCATCCCACATACTCATTACATTATACATTAAGGTACCTCGCGTACATTCATTAATCATATGGAGCAAGCCCAAGTGGATGTTCGAAAATCTTGGTAATAGTTATAAGGGGGAGGGGTGAAGTTTTCGCCCATTTGTATCTATTTTAGTCGGAAAGATACAGTGTTATGAATAAAACATGTTCTGAAACTTTCATTGAGATGACTCAAACATTGGCGGATATGTGCCGCATAAAGTGATCTAGAAGTTCGAAAATCTTTTTATTAGGTAAGTTAGGAGCCCTGGGAAGTATTGACCATATTCAATCCACTTTTGATATAAGGAAATACAATTGGCAGGAAAGGTTTCTGTGTGAATTTCAATTTCAATCTCACACATTGAACGATATTTTCGGTCAAAAGTCAACTATAGGTACCGGGGTCGACAAATTCGGTTACTAGAGGCTTTAACAGTTTTCGTTGGATTTGTACAATTTTTGGTCAAAAGATGGAATACTTTAAGGGAATTATTACCCCAAAATTTTATTCCGTTTTATTTATTATTTCTTTATTTATGTATGGGAAGTAGACGTGATTGTAGTCCGATTTCGCTCATTTTCACACAGCGATATAGAAATATTAAAAGAATATCACTTACTAAATTAAGTCGAAGTCGGTCAGTCGGGTTCCTAGATATGGGATTTTACCAAAAAGTGGTCGGTGCCACGCCCACTGTCCAATTTTCACACCGGTTCCGATAGAGCCCCCTTATACCATTTATACCCATCTAGAATAATTTAGCAGGATTTCAACATTTAATTAAAATAAATAAATAAAAAGAGTATTCATTTTATGCAAGTGACCAACCACCAACAACGTGTTTTTTTTAAGCAGTGGAAAGAAGGTAAAAAAGTTTAAGTTTATATAATATGATAAGTAGAAACCCTGTAGTTTAGTAAAAAATTTAATTTATAACTCGACCTACCACGACACTATAACAAAAACAATAATTTCAAAAAAATTAAAAAATTTTTTTTCGTGTTTTTGATATTTCATAGTTTTTCCGAAAAAAAAACAAAACAACACATTGACTAAATTAATATTTATTTTACTAAAATTAAATACATACCATGGTGTCCAGAATCCACAACAAATATTATCCAGAATTCCCTTCACGCAACACAAAACACCAGTTGCAATTTCAAGAATAATAAAGAGTGTCGAGAATAAGGACGTGCGTACTGAACGAAGTCTAGGTTTCACTACTTGTGTGGCAATATGGCGGGCTGTATTTAGGTACTAAAAAATCAATTTTGAGTAAGATCGCTGTAGATTGTACTTCTCACTTTTGCCTGTTTTTGAAGGAAAAAGTTTTTATGTGTGTCCGTTTGTCTGTCTTTGCAGGTAACTTCAGTAAAAACATATCGAGATTTCATGATGAAACTTCGTCTACATGTTCCTTGGTACTATGAGTTCGAAATAAGAAAAAATACTGAAATTTGGTAAAGGGAATCAATTACTTGAGGAAACTGTTAAAAGAAGCTATTTCTAATAGGTTTAAGTAAGATATGCCCTCTAAATATCTAAAAGTTGTAAAAGTCGGTCATACGAGGTGTGTTCAAAAAGTATCGCGAATTTTGTGTTTTTTCAAAAATTATTGATTTATTCATGAATATCTATTTTGTCCCCTTCAAAGTAATCCCCATGAGATATTATACACTTGTGCCAACGGTTTTTGCAATCTTCGCAGCACTTCAAAAAATCATTTTTTTATCTTCTTTAGCTCCTCCTTCGATGCCGTCTTTATCTCGTCAAGAGAAGCGTAACGTCGTCCTTTCATGGGCCTCTTCAGTTTAGGGAACAAGAAAAAGTCACAGGGGGCCAGATCTGGGGAATACGGTGGCTGCGGCATCATTAGTGTATTGTTTTTGGCCAAAAAGTCGCTCACAAGCAACGGTGTGTGAGCAGGGGCGTTATCGTGGTGGAAAAGCCAATTTTTGTTCTTCCACAAATCCGGGCGTTTCTGGCGGATTGCTTCGCGCAAACTGCGCATAACTTGCCAAATCGATATGTTTAGGTCCTCAGCAATTTCTCTAACAGTGATTCGACGATTGGCCAATACAATTTTCTCCACTTCATTAATTTTTTCGTTTGTTGTTGAAGTGCTCGTGCGTCCGGCACGCTCTTCATCGTTCACATCTTCTCGGCCTTCTGAGAACATTTTGTCCCACCGATAAACGTTGCTTCGGTCCAAGGTAGCTTCTCCGTATGCCACAGTCAACATTCGGAATGCATCTGCGCACTTAATTTCGTTTTTCACACAAAATTTGATACAGGTTCCTTGATCAATTTTTTTGAATAGGTAAAAATCGAAGACGATCCAAAACACGTGCAAGCAAAGCAGCTGTCAACAATTAAATGAACATTCAAAATGGCCGAGCTTGTCGGCATAAGTGAGAGACATGAGTACCAACATAACGCCATAAATAATTCGAAATTCGAATATACGTAACCCGGGAAAATTCAAAATTCGCGATACTTTTTGAACACACCTCGTAACTTTTAAGGCCTCCAGTTAACGAAGAGGTGGACACCATTTACTGAATATATCGGAAGCTGTGAGATATAGTTGAAATTTAAAGACTACTCTTTCCAGATACGTATGTGTGTATTGCAAAAATGGGTTGAACCATATTAATACTTTCTATATCTAAAAAAATTTTCGAACTTCCGTCTGATACTGTTAGTGAAATTAAGGGACATTATCTTCTCTCAGAAATATATCTTTGGGCACAAGATATTGAATATAAAACTAGGTTATGATATGACCTATAAAAGTTTCAAACAAGCGGTGAATTTTATGCATTATAAATTGGTGGTACCTTAATGAAACTCATAGAGTTTTGTTTTTTGGTAATGAGGTTCCCTACCATCAAAAAATTAATAAAATCGGATCAATACTAACCCTTAATGTATCTTCATTTCCTTCAACAGTTCAAACTCTTAGCAAAATAAAATAATGCAAGTCAAATGCACAAAAACCATGGAAGAATTCTTGTTTTTTTTTCTTTTGACTTTTCCGTGTACCATTTTTTTGCAATCGGTTGTTTAAAACAATAATGTAGACGCAGAAGCTGAAAATTGCTCGATATTTCCCTGAATTTTTACAATTGAAAATTTACAATCGAACTGAAATTTTATGGTTTTCATTTATATGCTAAACGCTATTTTCCCAGTCAAAACTTTTAATAGTGAAATAGCCTTATTTTAAACTTTAGTGTTGAAGTAGTTCTAAATGCGAAACTTTTTTATTGTTTGACCCATTAGCGAAGCTATTCAATGGCGCAGCCAAGAAAACAAATTTAAAAGCTTTTATCGGTGCCAACAGTAACATAAAAGTCGCAACTGTTATTGTGGGCGTTAGCTCATCCACGGAGAATATATGAATGCCACAAAGTGACAAAGCTATTTGCATAAATTTTTCGGTCGAGTTTGACTGCCAGTTTTCCTTGCTCAGATCCTTAGAAGTTCAGAGTGAGGGGATTTCATCTTTAAAGCTAAGTTTGAGACTTAAAACATATTGCCAAATACAGTAAACACTTTAACAAACTAGCTTAAATCGATATGCAAAATGAATTGATTGAACAACAAGCTGAAGGATGTTAATACAAACAAATATTCAGCCATTCGAAATTGTGGCATCCATTTAGTGAATATAGCATAGGGAAACATTGACACCACCAGTAGAAAAAATATATTATTGTCGACCTACGGAAACGCATACGTTTATTCTTCTTATACACTTGCAACCTGTTGCTTCAGCGTATAGTAGTTTTGTTCACATAGCGGTTATATGGATCACCTAAAACTGAGCGAGATACGAAACCAAAAATGTATAAAATGCCATAACTAAGCACTCAATTGAGATATAAGACTGTTATTTGGCACAGAGGATCGAATTAGCAAGCAGCACTTATGAGCGAAAATTTTTTAAAAAGCGGTGGTGGCCCCGCCCTCTTATAAGTTCAGTATACATGTCTCTAAAACTAGTAAGGCTACAACAACCATATTTGCTCAGCACAAATACTATACAAAATCCTACCGACAATGTAAAAATGGATGAAATCGGAAGTTAACTCTATTAAAAACGATACCACCGAGATGGTATGGGTGTGAAAATTCGCCGATGGGAGTGGCACAATCAGACTACAACCACGCCTACTTCTCATTAAACACAATTTCAAACTCAAATTGATTCTTTCACTTTCCAGTGTACAAATCAAAAAGAAATTAATATAACGTAATTAAAATATACGCTAATTATTCTTTTAAAGTATGTCACCTTATGATCAAAAATTGTAAAAATACAACCAAAACTTTTCAGGCCAAGGTAAATAATGTGTGAACCGCAGTACTTATGTATAGTAGACTTTATACACAATAAATATACGTTCCGTAAATATGAGCTGTTTGAGGACCTAATTATTTCTGAACCGGGTATACAAAGTTAGCCACGATATTTATAACATCTAAAATTATACATCAGAGAACTTACATATAAAGAGTTTATATAAATTATCAGTATGAAGAGCTGGGTCCAATTAACCATAACCGTTTAGCTTCAGTGATGTTCTCGTTTTGTTTCTGTTGTTAAAGCCAGTGTACTATAAAGGTGGAATGATGGTTTCGCCTCACGCAGAGTCCTACTAACATTTATCCAGGTGCTTTTTGAGGTCGCGTGTTATACCCAATTACAGAATGTACTATAAAAGTTAAAATCTAGTCGTATTGAAACTATACTAAATTTTCAGCTTGACTTATATTAATATTTTTTTTATTTTACATAAATGTATTGTGCATGTATATGCTTGGTTTATTTACCTATTGGCTAGCATAATAATTAAACAGACTGGCTAGATGAGTTAGCGCTCCCCCCTGAACACACGTCACTGGACGATAACACACCACACCAACTCAATCTACAAATGAAGACACCACACGCGAAGACATCACACATGAAGACAACACACATGACAACATCATAGAGTTTCGCGTATTCACCACCCATCAGACCTTAAAAGGATCAACAAGAACGGACAACGGCCCTTTTTATACCCTGAACAGGGTATATTAAGTTTGTCACGAAGTTTGTAGCGCCCAGAAGTAAGCGTCGGAGACCCTATAAAGTTTATAGTATATACAAATACTGATCATTTGTATTTTGTATTTATTTGTTGAGCTGAGTCGATTTAGCCATGTCCGTCTGTCTGTCTGTCCGTCCGTCCGTCTGTCTGTATATATACGAACTAGTCCCTCAGTTTTTAAGATATCGTTTTTGAAATTTTGCAAACGTCATTTTCTCTTCAAGAACTGCTCATTTGTCGGAACGGCCGATATCGGACCACTATAACATATATGTAGCTGCCATACAAGCTGAACGGTCGGAATTAAGTTCTTGTATGGAAAGCTTTCACATTTGATGTGGCATCTTCTCGAAATTTGACATGGATTACTGCTTAAGGTAATAATATAATCTCCGTTCAGATCGGATTACTATAGTATGTAGCTTCCATATAAACTGAACACATAGTTACTATGTAAAATAAATGCACCTGTGACTGGTATATTAGCTTCGGTGCAGGCGAAGTTAATGGTTTTTCTTGCTTCAATTCCCGTTCATAGCGACAACATTCTCCGGCGGTCCGCAGCAGTGAAGCGAGTGGCGAAAATAGTTGAAAGTGAAATAAGTTGCGAAAATATTTAAGTGAAACAAATTCAAAGTGTATTTAAATTAGCCAAATTTAAAGTGAAAGTGTATTTAAATGAACTAAAATTAAAGTGTATTTAATCAAAATAAAAGTAACGTTTCCTTCTAAAAATTGTCTTGGAATAAAGTTAAAAATTTGCAAAGACTAAAATAACAAAAAAAGATGCTAAGGAACCTGCAAAATCGAGTGTTAAAAGATAAAATTAAAGAGTGAAGAGCTAATTGTAGAATAAAACTAGTGATTAAGTAAGTAAGTAAGTGAGTAAACACGGACAACTGAAATGAACAATCTCTGGCTTGCTTCAGATAGCATTTTAGAAGAGCGCACAAAAATTATTACCGCATGTGTTGTGCATGCATTACAAAATACCGGGCGGGCTGAAAAGTTTCTGTTGGAGGGATCTACTATTTCATATCATTCATATGTTTCAGAAATGGCCCTAATTTTCAAAAGGAAAGCATTTGTAATAGAGTAAATTTGAGTTTGTTAGGTTGTATATTTTGGAAAAAAATTCATTGGATTCGCATTTTTACACTGTTGATTCATTGCTAAAAAAAGGCACGGCTGGATATAGTAATCATTTGGAAGTTTACTGAATCCGAGGACAGGAGATCGAATAAAGAACTCTGTAAGCTTTATATGAGGCTGTTACGGGCAAAAATAAAAAATCTCATAGTGATATTGGATGACTATAAAATTAAGTATATTTCCATCACTACTAGTTGATACTCTAAAGATAAGGTTTAAGCAATATTTGGATCACGAAATATTTCTGTAATCACGATAGGAATTTATAAAATAGTATGCTAAATCTTGAACACTTACTTCGTTATTCAATTTTTGTCTAGCAGTACGATTCATTTAGCCTACTTTCAGTTCAAAACATGACTTGATCACAACCTGTTAAAAAAAATCAAAAAATATTCACATCATCTCAGTAAAAGTTCCCTGTCGCTTAAGTTATCAAAACTTGACAAAATCTTCTAACATTTTATTTTGTTTGAGAACTCTATATTACTTTGTTATCTTGATGTCTTGTTCTTGACACATAGGAACGCCAAACCCTTTGAGGGTTTTACTGTACTGACCTAGTACTATCACCCTGACTTGGAATTTCTCACCTCCCAGACAATAATCCCAAAAATCTTCCACAGTGTAATTGGACCTAATCAACCGATTTGAACCAAATTCGGTACATAATATTAGATTGACATTGTTATGTTACTCACAATGGGCGGAATCTGAAAATCTTAGTTCCAATATGACTCGATTATAAATTCCATCTGATTTTTTTACTTTTCAGTGAATATGTGAATATAAAAATACCTTTTCAAAGTATAAGGCCGTTGAGGTTTGCCTTCGCCAATCTAAAAATTGTGAAAATCGGCCTCTAAATAACCAGCATATGGACCCAGTGCGTATGGGTAACTTTTTATCGAAAATTTCGGAAATATCTTACTGAAACTCTCAGATTAGATTTTCCTAATAATTGTGTAAAAATAATAGTATAAACGTCTCTAGCTTGGTAGAATCGGGTAAATAATTCCTTGATACTCGCATACCTTAAAAAGAAGGTTCGAATTCCCAGTTGACCTTATACTGCATGTGTCAGTCAATATGTAAATTATCTTAATGAAATTCAGAGAGTATCTCTTTCCACTAACAGTTTTGTGATTAAAATAGCCAAAATTAGGTGAAACTTTGCCCTAGCCCCCATATAACCTTACATGTTATATATTGCTCAATATGTAGTAATATTTTTTGGTTGAAAATCAGAGAGTCCGTTTTTCCGGTAACAATATGTCGTAAAATCTAAATTGGATGAAATCTGTTCAGTTATATCATTTGCTAACATAAATATATGTATATGCATGATAATACTTCAAGTTGGCGTTAAGTCATACATCGTTTAAATAGAAATATGTTATTGAAAAGCCATTTTACCGAACTTTTCCGTTATTATACAATAATTAAAAAGCAAATGTGACTATTTTGCGTTGACGATTGGCTAGCTGAGATTCAATAAAGACAATTCTGAATCGTTTTTTTAATCAATTTTTAAAATCTAACTACACGAATCATTTAACAATTGAATACTATGTACGTGTAAACTTGAGACAGTAAACCCATACATATGTTCTTCTATATTGTATTAATCATATGCTGAAAAATCAGCAGTGCAACTAAAACTGGATTTCAGTAAGTTTTCTTTCAAACTTTGTTCTAGTTGCCTACAAAACGTATGGACTAAACTCTAACTTTCAAATCAGCCGGTTATACCTAAGCCTGGGCCTGCTCCCACTGTTTCCCCAACCAATTGAAATATTTCTAGAAAATAGGCTAAAAAATTAGCGTATAGAATTTTATAGAGTCTGCCAAAAGCAATGTGTGTATGTATTATATATGTGCATGCAGCACGCCTCGACTATTTAAGTTACCCTGCAACGATTTGCAATGAATTCAATTTCTCAACTGCCATCAGCAGCGCCCACCACCACTGTAGAAACTGATTTACAATTCTATGCTATCATTGCAAGTGTCAACACAGCTGCCTACCACATCCGCGGTCATATATTCTTGTGCTTTGAGAGCACTGCAAAAAGCACTTAAGCATCCCTTGGGAAGCTAAAGGTTTATTAAAGATTTATTACGATTTTGCAGAGACATTCAAGGATTTAGGGCAGTGAAATTTTAGCTACCATGTCACAAGAGTTTAAATAATTGTGCACACATTCGTAGAGACAAAACAACTGACTTCAAAAGGGTCGATTCTGGCAACTGTAAGCTTCTGGCCTTCCTAAAAATTTACATTCCCCCATAAACTAATAATATTTTAACACCTTATCGTTGAGTTAGCTGCATCAATTCTTATATCTTATAAAAATACACACACAAGGCTGTGTCCTCCTTACCTGCTGATAATTTGCAGAAATTTGTACAAACCATAATGGAATTGCTTTGCTCGACATCTTCCTTCGCTATCTACTCGATTAGAGCTGTGAAGGATAACTTAAGGTATACTTAGCTGCGCTTATCTTCGTTCGTGCTATCGAAAGCTGGGTATTTATTTGTTGGTACAAAGGTTAAAGTTTTGCCAGAAGTTATTTTTTCGTTGCTGTTATTTCACAGCACTTAGAGAATCACAGTGCTTTCTTGTGTTTTCTTCCCTGGAGTTCATTCATTTACATTTGTGCGAGCGCTTTTTGTCTTTTAGTTCCAATGAAGAGAAAGAGTTGTACTTCAAGTATTTTAGAAGTAAAATTTGAGTTAAATTATTTTTTACATTGTTTTCATTTGTGCATTCACCGGTTCAGCTGCAGCTTGGCATATGTGGTGAGTTTGCACAGTTAAACCCAACTCTTTGTTTACACGGTAGATACGTCCCTCTGAAATACGTGTAAAAATCAGGCGTTTCCTATAGTGAAAAGGGGGATACGTTCCACGTCATCTGAAAACTGTGTAAGATGAAATAAATAACTATATTTACTTGAAAAAACTGTGTAAAAATTTTGAAAACCATAAAATTTCAGATATACATACAAGTTGTATGTTCATATGGCATTTTATTGAGCATTATAATATAAAATCGAAATGGGGGATTTCCCAGTTACTACTATGTATGTTCATTTCAGCAATGGTGCCAAGTGTTGTAAAAACAAAGAAATCACAACATCGTATTTGGTAAGTTTATGTGGCCAAAAACAAAAGGACAGTGCAAAGAGCAAGAAAAAATGATACAAGGACAGCTATGCACTTCCTCGCATTTCGAACGGTATCGGTATGCTGTCACATACACACATAGATTCTCCGGGAGGCGAGAAAGCTTGCGAATAGTTACCGACCAACATATCCATAACTGTTTTACGCTGCCACTTTTCCACTCAAAATTATCGATTATTTCCTCAAATTTTAGTTTTTATATTTTATGCCCTGAACAGGGTATATTAAGTTTGTCACGAAGTTTGTAGCATATATCTGCCATATAAACTGAATGATCGGAATCAAATGCTTGCATGAGAAACTTCCGCATTTGACGATATATCTTCACGAAATTTTGTATGAGTTATTGCTCATAGAAATAATGTAATATCGGAAGAAATTGTTCAGATCGGCTCTCTATAGCATTTAGCTGCCATACAAACCCAACGATCGGAATCAAGGGCTTGTATGGAAAACTTTCGCATTTGACGCAGTATCTTCTCGAAATTTTACATGGATTACTGCTTAAGATAATAACATAATCTCCGCAAAAATTGTTCAGTTCGGATTACTATAGCATATAATAGCTTCCATACAAACTGAACACATAGTTACTAAAATAAATGCACCTGTGAAGGGTATGTAAGCTTCGGTGCAGCCAAAGTTAACGTTTTTTCATGTTTTTGAAATGCAGTGAGAACGACAAGATAATGAAAGGACTGGCAGCATCTTATCATTTTACAGTGTTGCCGCTATAATCCAGCTGCACTAAGCAGATACTGCGCGTCAGTGCAAAACTTCGCAAATCATCCACGGTTTGTGCAGTGTGACATCTTTATCTGCATTAGGCGATTTTTTTTATGTCGTCTTTCATTGTGATATTCACGGTCCTTAGCGCTGTTTGTCATTCACGATTTAAAAGAAATGCATTTTTTACGGCCAAGCAAAAAGCTAACTGATGGCTATAAACCAAAGCTGACAGTGAATGTTAGCGAATATGATACGCGAGCGTCACTAATACATCATTTCAGAGAGTCCTGTAAGGAATAGTAAACGCGTGAGAAAGGGTGTGTATAAGAAAAGTTCTATTATTATTTTGCATATGCATATATTGCATAACAAAATATCGGGTTTTTTACCCTGTTAAGCAGGGTCGATTTAGCTATGTACGTCTGTCCATCCGTCTTAACATTTGTATGTGGTATATACAAACTAGCCGCTCAGTTTCTGACATATCGAGCCAAACAAACTGAAAGATCGTAATAAAATGCTGGTATGGAAAACTTTTTCATTGAAGAGATATCTTTCAGAAATTGGGCATTTCTTATTGCCTGAACCAACGATGTAATCTCAGAAGAAATTTTTCAGCTACAATATAAACTGAATGATCGGAATCAAACACTTTTATGGACAACTTTTTCATTTGACAAGATTATTCACGAAATTTTGCATGAGTTATTGGCCAAGGTGCCATCTCTTAAGAAATTGTTCATATTGAGCATCCTTAGTATATAGCTGCTACAACTGATCGGTTAAAGTTTTTGTAAGGAATTATTTTTACGTCAAGTGGTCCACGAAAATTTCGAAAATTCACTGATTTTGAAAATTAGCAGTTCATTAGGAAGGGGATCAGACGCATACCCCGTGCTATAAAAATTTCGTAAAAATTCTTGTTTTTTTGTTTAAGTTGTTGAAGGTTGAAATTTAGACGACGATAAAATGGTAAAATTATTTTCTGATAAACTACTGTACGTAGTTTCGATGAAATTTTGTGAAGTCAGAGAAACATGTTCGTGCTATATTAAAAATACTTTTTTAAGGTCCTTTTGTTTAAATAATAATATTTAACATAATTTTTTGTTAATTAATTAAAATATTTTAAGTGTTCTTCATGTTAAAAAAAAGTTAAAAGTATGTGACACATCGCGGAAAATATTCACCTTTAACAATCAGCAAAGAAAATTTTGTTCATTCATACCATTCCAAATATATTGAATTTTTTGTCCTCCTACATCTTAAAACATATGCACATCGATCGTTGCGCAGTGACGTTGACAGTTTTTGAATGGATATTACTCTATATTATCTCATAAATGATTTAAATAAACATAAAATTAGGTTCCTTAAAGTTATGGTAATAAGATCCAAGGTTTAAAGTATTAAGGCAATTAATTATTTATTGTAAGAGGCTTGTTTAGTACAATGCAGCAAAACTGTAACATTATTTGTAACTTATCACAAAAGCAAAATTTAAAGGCAGTACTTTCCAAATCAATTAAGGGTATTTCTTTTGAACCTTACCTCTTACCAGATAATGTAATTCCTTAACTTGGGAGGATCACAGAAGCGGGAGTCACATGTGAACTGAACAAATTTTAAAACTGAACGTGGTTCTCCATCACTAAATGGTTACATATGCAATTCATCCAAATCCCTCAAACAAACTTTTAAATGCTCACTTCTTCATACCCTATGGAAATGGGTAAAAACATAAACAACCATGCTATATAAAACTACTTACATTGCCATAACTCACTAAATAAATGCGCCACAACCATTAAATTTCAAAACCATTTTAGTAAGAAGGGCCTTATAGGAACAGATTTCAAAATTGGACTAGGGCGTGAGTTATCCAAACATTCCCACTGTGAAAAGAAGCGCAATTGAATGACAGCCACGCCTCCTTCCCATTTAACAAACTTTTTAATTATACATATCTGGTTCCTTCATTTTACAGTATATCAAGCATCAATGAGACCTAGTATTGAAATTCGGAGGTATTCTTCTTGTGATGGCAGCATTCTTTGTTCCAAAAAGGACAATATCGGGGCGGGTACTTCCCTTAGCTACCACATAACTAAAAAAAACTTTTTAACTTTCGACTAAGAATCTCGCAGCGTTAATTTTTTCTTACAAAGAGATATATTTTAAAACAAACTGACAAAATCTAACTCGAATAATTTAACTAAATATGAGTCACTCAATTTTGATTTTATTCACACATTTTCAAATTACATATCTTAGAGATTGTGTTTGTAAAAAAAATAAAGTGAACCCTTAAAGCTTATTTTATTAATTTTTGAATTAAGGCTCAGCATTATACATGCTTGCCAAGGGAAGTCATCCATATTAAGCCTATCCATATTAAGCTATTTGAAAAAAGAAAGCGCATTACATTCCTATGTAATTAAAATCTCATTAGCATTAAAAACTGTCACTCAGCGGTTTGTTTAATGAGTAACAGACATTCAACAAAAGCATTTTATTTACGAGTGTTGCTTATGTAATTAAAAATTGGTCGCTAAGCACGGGCTTTTACACATATGTATGGACAACTTGATGATTTTTAAAATACAAGTGTTACTCACATTTTTGTTTAGGCCTACAAGGATCATCTGATTTAATACCATCCGATTACTTTTTATACAAGTATGTTTTTTTAAAATAACAAGCCCACAACCACGCGTGCTTTAAAGGAGGGGATTCAACGTTACAGCAATGAAATTCAGCCAAGTTTATCCAGAATAGTCACAAAAATTTTTAACAAACTAGTTCGTATATGTTCAATAAAAAATTACTATCGAAAGATGCCTTAATTTTTGGACACCCCTAATTTAAATAACGAAATTTTACATTTGTGTCATCTAAAGATTAAATACACTTCAAATGAGGTATTAAAAATTTAAAATTAATTTAGTGAATGGTACATTAAGCCTTAATCTCCCAATTCGACACGCTACTTGATCTAAATGTATTCAGTTTTGTTTGCGATTTTATAAGCAACTGGTATAAAGTTTGTAAATTGTGCGTGGTTTCATATCACTTTTACTCTAGTGTATGAAACGCATTCTCAAAGACGGCTTACAGTGCGCACCGCAGCCGATCATTGAATAAAGCCTGAATGAGTCCATCCGTCACCGCGCGTTACAATTGGATCTATTTCCATGGAATTTATTTATGGATTTGCGGAGGGGTCATGGTTTGACTGACATCAAAACGATAAAGCCACCGATCCCGAATTTCACAAGAAATAGATTTTTTAGCGATAAAGCTCACTTTTGCTGGAAATACCAAAATTTTCACCTTTAGACTTATGATAATCCACTACTAGGGAGAATTCGAAGCTCATATCTTCAAAAACTCAAGCCGGCCATAATGTTTCAGACTATGTGTAACGTTCATGAACCATTATTAATGACCTGATTGTGTCGGAATAGGAAGATGTTGATATTTACGACCTTTGATTAAAACGCTACTTTGCCAAACAGCCAATGAAATAATGAATTTATTGAAGGAAAGGTT
Source organism: Bactrocera tryoni (assembly GCF_016617805.1). NCBI lineage: Eukaryota > Metazoa > Arthropoda > Insecta > Diptera > Tephritidae > Bactrocera > Bactrocera tryoni. Next base: position 45,780,087 of record NC_052503.1, read on the forward strand.
TGGTAATACATTATCTCGCCTCATAGGCCCGTGGCCTATAAGATGGTACGATTAAACAGCGCTGAACTATTTTTGGGGGATTGTGTGAAATCGCTTGTCTAAGTAAATAAGCTCCAAAATATTCGCTGCGTTATTGATGACGTGTTTTCTTAATAAGATTATTATTTTCAATAAGTATCAACATAACCGTTATATTATGATGAGGTGGGGTTGCAACCTAATTTTACCTCCTTTCACTATGTGAGAAGAGTATTCATTATATGTAGCTTAAATGGTATTGAGATAGGTTAATTAAATCTATAAGAGCAGGATTACGTCCACTTTCTTCAAGGTTTCAGACCACAGATGCCCCTCTCATCTGGGTACACACTGGCCAAAAACGATTTTTTTACATATGGATCAATCAGCTCACAACTTCCGGCCTGAGGACTGAGGCGAGTAGCCCCTTGTGGCATTTACTACAGCGACCATATAAAGGATCGCAAATTTGGGATGGGATTCGTGGTGGGAGAGAGACTCCTTCGCCAAGTACTGTCATTCATATCGCTAATTTGCGCCCACGCCCCGACGGAAAAGTAGGACGATATGGCCAAAAATACCTTCTATGAGCACTTTGAGCGCATTTATGAGAATTGCCTTCGCCACGATATGAAATTCGTGCTTGGCGACTTTAACGCCAGGGTAGGTAAAGAAATTATCTTTGGTTCATCGGTTGGTAAATTCCATTTCTTTGATGAAAAATTCTGAAATAATTAGAAGCTAATCGACTTCGCCGGAAAAGATATGCATTCGCCTTTTTGCAACAAAAAACTCGCATTAACAAACACAAATAAGACTTGAAGTCGAAAATCTGCAATCGCATCAGAACAATTTTCTACTCGACTTGCACTCCTACTCTTTGAGAGAACTCGGCAACAACTCGGTATAAGGAAACTCTGGGACGACGTCTCAAACTCCTTACGCACAGCTGAAAACCTTTGGTTTTCGAAAATTTAAAAAGGACAACTGGTACGATGAGTGGTGCCACGTCGCAGCGTAGAGAAAACAGACTGCCTACCAAGAAATGTTACAATCGACCATACACGATGTGGTATGGGATAGATACCAAGAGTTGAAGAGGGAAACGAGACGCATTTGCAGACAAAAAAAGAGAAAGACCAAAAGACTTGAGTACCAAGAGCTTGACAAGCTGGCCGACACGGACAATTCCCGATGCCCAGAACATACCAAAATTATGGAGGGAACATTTCTCCAGCCTTTTCCTTCTTAACCACTAGAACTCAATAACTAATTACAATAAATAAATTAGGCACTCTGCATAACCTTCAAAATAAGTTTATATGATATTGACCCCTTTCGCCACATTTCATGTTTTTCTCAACATAAAAATATGCTTACAATTTGTAAAAAGTGTAGCGAACTATTCAATAGACTCGCATAATTTCGAAATTCTTTTTACTAATGTATCTACAATATTGTATAATAAAAAAATTTACTTCAAGCAAAGCTCTATACATAAGTTGAAGAGATAAGAACAAACAAAATTCTATGGAAACTATTTTACTGTGCCGGTAGGACCAATACAATGTACTATATATGAATGTGGATACATGATGTGACGACCTTCCCAAATATTATTATTATTTTACTTTTGCAACTAACTTCTGCGTCTAGATATACTAAACATTTAGAGGCTATTTGCACACACACCACTTCAAAGAAATTAATCAACGAATCAGAGAAAGACGGTCCTGTGGTTTCCTCTTCAGTGCTTAACATAAGAATTAATGAGTGGCATAATACACATCACACCATATCAAGAATGCATGCTATCATATCATGGTAAGCAGTGGAATGGGCAATAACCACTACAAAGAGCAACAACGTAAGCAGCGAATATCTGAAGTACCCACTTTTGTATGTATGGTGGATATGCACGCATCACTGACCGCTATACCTACGGTTACAAGTTTGCATTTAAATATATGAATGTATATACGGATTTAATGTTTAAGAAAATTAGAGTAGCAAGACTGCATAAGAGCCAATTTGGCTGTGGCAATATAAACAAAAATAAATATGAATCGTCAATATAAAATGGTACATTTGCCAGCGAAACCTAACTTATTCACACCTCAAACCTGCGTAACGACTATTCCAAGAATATTTAGGTACATAAAGGATGGCGATCTTTGTATAATTCGATTCATATTTGCTTACATATATGTACATACATATATACGCAAATGTAAAACACAACCATCAGAAATAGTGTTTGAGTACTTGAACACACGTTTCTAAAACTCAGGGATATAAAGGATAACTTTTACAGAGCAGCAGCATGGAACATATTAGCAGCCTCATGAAAGATGATGGCATCATTTGTTGCGGTATGCCACCAGTTGGTAAAAGACGACCAATCTTCAAATGCTCTAAATGCGAGAGTGGGAATATGCAGTCCTTTTCTACTCTTTTGTGACCTTATCTGCTTGTTAGTTTTCATTGCAAAAAGCAAGTAGCCATGTAACCACAATACTTCCTAAAGTGACTACTCTAATTACTCTTACAATTTATTTTCGCTAACAGTGGCAAGTAATTTTCAAACAATTTGCATGTTCAACTACATGCTAAGAATTCACTTTCACCTTTTCCTTTGCTGCGTTACATTGAAGCAATTTGTGTGTGTTATGTTCATTCGCTTACCGCATGCATGGCTTTGCAGGAAATTCGCAATTGTAAATGTGAGAGTATGGTTATTCGCAAACGCTCTTCTAGTTTGATTTCTGCCATTTTCGATAAGCCAAAGTAACACTTTTTTATGTTCTCTAACAAATTTTATCATCGTTCTACCTTTTACGCTCTGTCCCTTGTATTTATATTAAGGCAAAAGTTGAAGCTGCATTTGTCACATTATGTAAAGTGTGATTTGGTTAAATAAGTCGTTATGAATCATAATTGCATTGCAAGCCGTCATGGCACTGGTAGTTTCAACACTCTTGTAAGTCCTATGGTTTATTTAAAAACCTAACCAATAACGCATATTTTGCTTATTGACGGAGCCATTCAGCCAGAAATGAGCCTAATCGCTGAAGATGATTTTTCGATGAAAATACTGATCATTTTCAAATTTTTGCAGAGCCTAATTCACGAACATTCTACAATTCTGGTGGTCAAGCGACTTTAGTTCTTATGTCAATTTGACTTTTTAAGGATATTGCCCAAGATCTTTTCGCAAAATTCGCTACAACAACGTCACAGAGCTGTCCAACGCTTGAGAACTACGTGTGAGATATTGATTTAGGTCGTTCTCAATTGATGTGTTAGCGGCAGCAATATTCTCGACACTATGGGCATTTCTTTCACTTTCAAGTGAATTAAAGAGGTAATTACATTCACAATTAAGGAATTATTTCCCACTATACTCATCTATAGACGAGTAGGTACCGATTTTGTGCATATATACAAACCTCAATTTTTATTTTTACGAAATCTTTATTTCCTTCTATTTGATTCATAGAAAGGAAATTTCAAATTTCCTTATGATTAGCATTCGTTGACGCTGAGGTGGATTCCAGTTCGCTTTCTTTCTACTCTGCTTTATTGTTTCAACAAATTAGTAGATTATAAAATGCTGCACGAAACTCAGTGATGCTGCCTGTTGTGAGATTAATGTTCACAAGAAAACAATAAAAGCGATGACATAATGAAAGCAAAGAAAGAAAAGCACTGAAATCATCTGTTGCTGGGACAATGTACGGAATATACCGTTGCCTCGTTGGCACCCACAAGCACTGAAGCTCTTGACACTCAGTTTTAGCAGGCATTAATGAGCGGTGACAGAGCGAAGCAGGGCATAATACTACCATCATTGCTTTTCCGCTGAGAATGGACCACCGCAGTTAAGTAGGACATATTTTCTTTACACCAAAATGTTTCCCAATTTTTTTACATTTTCCTTTCTTCGGCATTTTTTTAAACTTTTTATGGATTCTTTCTTGTACGTATTTCTATGGCTTCAGAATGCGTAAACAGTCGAGCAGGCACAGTTGCCAGTGTGCACAGTGGTTAAACCCAAATAGGTTTTGGATTTTAAAGTAAAAGTATAGGTCAGAAAGTATGGACAAATTTGAAAAAAAATGGAAATTTTTTGGAGAGAATCAGACTAGCAATGTGGTTATGTTCCACGTCAGCAGGGCAATAAAAAACGAAAAAAATTCAATGACCTTAACTCAAAGCGACCATATACTGGCATACATTTAAAATTATTTTATATCCGAGTAATATGCTGTAGTTTTCTGATTACTCAATTTATGTGAATAGGTTTACCGATCAATATTTTTCTTCTTTTCGGAATGTGCAAAAATAAAAGAGGAATCTGTAGATACAGTTACTATTTTTGAGCTTTAAAATTTGGGTGGTCTAATTGTACATATATCATTTCAAGTCAACAAAGCGGTGTTTTCTCATAAATTTACTTTTACACTGATCGATTTTTGCACACGGTTTTCCACGGCCCAAATATCCCAAAGATGAAAGTCGGCGTCTATTGCACGATAATGCGCAGTCTCAGCGATCGACGCTTGTGACCGATTGTTTGACCAAAAATGACATTTTAATAATTAACCAGTCCCCGTATCCACCTGACATGGCACCCTGCGACTTCCTCCTTTTTGAAAAAAATGCATTTGCCCATAAAAGGAAAGCATTATGCAGACATAGAGGCCATTCAAAAGGCTTGCACCGGTATACTGGCGACCATCCCGGCCAACGAGCTAAAACACTTGTTCGACATGCTTTTCGACCATGCAGAAACCTGTATTGCTGTATTCTTGAATAAAATAAATTGATTTTGCCGAAAACACCATTTGTCGTGTTGAGTTTGAAAGGCACCTTGCAGAGCTGTAATTTCACACAGAGGATTGCATTAGCAAGGGGCACCTGTGGTTGAAAATTTAAAAAAAGTAGGCGTGGACCGGCCTCTAATAGAACATATCCCTTAAACAAATAAAGTTACAATAACCAAATATTATAGGAACTACAATCTATTAAAGGTACCTAAATAAAATTCAAAGATCATCTTTTTCTGACATTTATTTCATTTTGTAATTTGCAAAGGTATAAATTAATGTGTTTTTCAATAACTAGCTGGGTAGCTATGTCACGAAGTAAAGGAACCGGCTTTCTTATACAATTTGGAATTACACATATTTAAAATTGTTTAGTTTTTAATTAAAATGTAGTTAGCTATCAGTTCTGGTTTGGATCTTAGCTAGAATAAAAACGCAAAAATGTTATTTAATTTTTCCTGGATTCGATGCCTAATGTAATTGTACTCATTATTCTATTAACTGCGCAAGTAGAATAAGTACTGTTGATTATACCTTCCAACAGTACTTATTTTTGTAATGCGATAATGTTTATTATTATAGTGAACCCTAAAACAGAAGTACGTAATTTTACATTTTGAGAATTTATATACTATATACTGAACAGGGTATACTAAGTTTGCCACGAAATTTGTTATATCCAAAAGAAAACGTCGAAAGCGCGACAAAATATATTTATAACATAAATGATCAGCATACGCTGACATTTTATCATGTCTGTATATACGTGAACTAGTCCATCAGCTTTTTATACACATATCAATCTAAAATGTTGAACACACTTTTTCATAGAATTAGCATGAGTTATTGCTTAAGGCCTTTGCTGTAATCTTCCTAGAAGTTATACCTTCAGCTCAACTGAAATTAACTTTTTTATAATCTTGCAATATGTTAGTGCAGAGTATATTAGTTTTGTTCTTTAAACGGTTATATGTATATCATAAAATTAATCGGAGATGTTGGGTTATGTATACGAGTATATGAATGTTCAGGATGTCGAGATGAGTTGAAAAGCAGGTGACTCTTTTTCCTTACGTTCGTGAAAGTTGCAATGTAATCAAACATGAAACACGGGTTCCCTGGCAAAAAGTGAAGACGTCTTCGTAATCGGACCACTTTCACGTCCACAAAACGCCAATAATCGAAAGAGACAAAAGTGTTAAAACTAAATCAAAAATCAAGATACCAAAAATAAAATTGGTGGAAAGAATTATAATATAAAAATTTAATAAATATATCTCCGAAACAAATAAAACGATATCACCCAAATTTGGACAGGACAAATTTTTCCAACCCTGCTTTCGATAATGTGAAAATACGTGAAATCAGATGACACCCCGCCCATCCACTATATAACGGTACGTTAAAAACTAATAAAAGCGCGATAAATCAATAACTGAATACGCCAGATACATTCAATTTTATTCTCTACGACGACTGGCGTGCAACAAAACAAGTTTGGTTTAAAAAAATTCTCTAACCCTCTTATAATACAGTGTGACATCGGACTACAATTACGCCTTCCTCCCATATACAAAACTTTAAACTTCATTTGGTTATTTCTTTTTCCAGTACACAAATCAAACCGCAGTTATTATTAGAGAATAAAACTTAAATAATAATACCTTCAAAGATGCCACCTTGCGATCAAAAATTGTCCAAATCTAACCAAATACCTGAGTTGACTTTTCATTGAAAATATCGTTAAAAAAGTCTAAAAAGTCTTGAATCGGAGTAATACTTAGCTTACCCCCCCTAAAACTAATATAAAGATTTTCGATCTTCCGTGCTACTTTATTCCGCATATATCGCCCAATATAAGGGTTAAGTTAATGAAATTATAGAACATGTTTTACTCATCTTAGAGAGTCTAATTTATCTTTGTGCGTAATATTTAGCCCCCATATAACTAATATATTTGGGGATTGGGGATTGTATTTGAGGTACCTAAATGAAACTATGGGGCATTATATTAGTCTGTTATTAAATGTATGCAGTTTTGGCGAAAATAAATGAAATCAAAATAATTATATACTGCTTATAATGATTTTCATTATTCCATTATTTATTATTATATATTATTACATATCAGCCTATATCTACCATAGCTTGCTTAGTTTTAGGTGATACATACCACCGTTAGGTGGTCGCTCTGTAGCAATTGGTTGCAAAAGTATAAAAATTGTGTTAGTTAGAAAATACTTGAGTGAGGTCGTAGTTACACTTCGACAATAATAAAATTTGGTTGACATTGGCAAAGTCATTTGGGAGATATGAGGTTTCCTATGCAGTCTTTCTTAACCCACTTTAAGTAGTTTTCAACATAATCATTGTAAAAAGTCTAGGGGTTGTTGCACTCATTCTCACTCGAATCGACTATGCCGTTACGTACTTTTCTTCACATTAATCAACCACATCATACCACATTCGTAGATGGTTCATGGAGTTGCTTTGCGTAAACTTATATGGTACCCTTAAATCAACATTATTTATGCACCTATCCTTATTTAAATGACTTACAATGATTTTCTATGTTTAGCTCCGGGGTAAGCAAAACACTGCTTACATGATGCCAGAATTCGAAATCTTTTATTATCATACTGCACAATGTCGATGAGTAAATCTACCACAAATTGTTTAAGTAAGCTTGTTAGTGCAAAATCTTATCTTTCAAACGCTATATAATGCGATGTACTTCCATCGCATTTGTGAATTGCTCGGAAAGTTTTCTAAAGTCATCAATTGGAAAAATATTTGATTTGTTTTTACTAGAACTTATATTTATGCAGACAAGTTGACATATGTTTGTATAAAATGTTGTGCCAAAGGTCTAACTTCATACGAGTGTATTATTTTCGTATATTTTTTAATTTTTAATACCACATATAATTTTAACTTCACCCCAACTAAGCAAACTGTTTCCTCTATATAAAATAAATAATGAGAAGGAAGTATGTAAGAAACAATATTGTGAGTGAACTTTTCAAGTTTCAATTGAACGTAAATAATTCATAGATATTTGTTTGTTTTACATCATAAAATGTGTTTCAACAAAGCTGCAGAATAGAATATATGTATGCTTTCGAAACTTTTTGGCAGTTAAAAATATTTCAATTTATGCATTTCAAATAAATTTTGGGTACGCACCAACACATAACACTAGGTTTGCAAGCACTTTATTGACACAATTTTCAAGTAATGAAGGGAAAGGGAGAAGCTATTTTGGTGATGTTGTTATTTTCATTTTTCATTTCAGCTCGTTAAAAAGAAAAACTTTTAAGGTAAAATCAAATTATCGTAAATATACATAGCATATATGATAGAAATTCATTTTGGTGCGGAAGGAGAAAAGTGTATCACAACATGTGTCCACAAAATTTGTATATACATTTTAGGGTGTCCGTTGATAGCACCCTGAAGTTTCGGCTTTAACCTTAAAAAAATTATCCAACGTAATTACTCTTTATTTTCTATTAAAACTGCGCCTAAAAATGGGATTTTTGATATTTTACACTACTTACAAGCAAATAATATTTGCGCTCTACAGAAATGGTTTTATTAGTTTTTTCCACAAAAGAAAAGTATTTAATAGTTATACTCAGTTAATGTTATACTTATGTATGTGGGATTAGAATTGAGATCGCATTCCATAGTTTATCCAAATTGACAGATAAGTGGCAACCAATTATCCTAATGTCAAATAGTGGATGCCAACTGTGGATTACGATCAAGTTGTGGGCGGTAAAGCTTAGCGTCCATCATTTTCACTTTCATAATGTTCAAATCTAAAGTGTTGAAGTTTATTTTTCCTACATGTATATCAAATGTATTGGAAATCCATGAAAGTCTTATGAATTGGATGTTGATCATACAACATGGCGCACTCGTACACATGGACGAAGCAATATAATTAGGTACAGTTTAAAATGAAACAAATGAGCTTGTTTATTTTTAATGATTTTGCTAGGGTAAAAACTGAGAAAAAAATTTCTTTGAAAATAACGAGCCCCCTAATATGCCAGTATATATTGCATGCAAAATTTCATTTTACTTTAGACACTTACCAACTTTGAGTTCTAATTTAATTTGACAGCGCAATATTTTGTATTAACTTTTCTCGCGACGGAACACTTTTGCCACTTTGTGCTGCCAAACGTAGTAAAAATTAATTTTTTTGCACATAAATACATATTCAAATTTACGCTTAGTAGTCTTTGACATTCTTATGTACAGAAAACTCAAATCCAGAAACAGAAATTATAAATTTCTACAACAAAAATATGTATTATAAAAATACGCACTAATGTGACAAAAATTTTTTTCTCATAAGCAATATAACTAGTGCGGCAGAAAGGCGGAAGTATACAACTAGAAAAATCAGAGGCCTCAGATGCTGCAGAAGTAAATGATGTGGAAGTGCTGCAAGCTGCTGAACGGTTCGGCATGTTCCGGGTCTGAATGGAATTCCAAACGGGCCTGCAGCTCGCAGTGAAATACAACGCAAAATCATTTAAGAAGTTAAATACACAATGTCTGCGAGAAGGAATTTTCCCTAGGTTAACGAAATTCAACAACTATTGTTATTACGGATGGCCAGAAAACGCTCAACTGTTGACGCAATTAAGAAGCTCACAGGTTTAGATGGATGTACGACAACCAAGAATATTGTGCGATCCTAACGTATGATATGAAAAAGACATTTAGTTCGGTTTACACGCTCCATATATTGCGTGAATTAGAGGCCAAAAAATGCCTAAAGGCTGCTGCTCTATGACACGGATGAAGAACGAAAAGAGTAACTGGTGGTGTATCTTTTATGATGGACTACTAAGATTCCCTCTACTACCAGGAGACCAATTACCGAATTCGCCGATAATATAGCTGTAATCATAGTTGCTAAGAAGCTTGCCAAACTCACTATATGTATAGTGAGAAGGTAGAAAAGATAAAACAATGGCTAAGCTCAAAACTTCAACACGCAGAAGAAAAAAAAAAGAAGTAGTGCTTATTACAAGCAGAGAACAATTCGAGAATATCTCGCTTAATATTGATAGAAATGTTGATATTGTGATAAATATCACCATCGTCCATAAGGGAAGCCGGATTGGTTAAATCGCTTTCAACACTCGTAGAGTGTGTATCAATAATTTTTTAATTTAGTATATCAAAATATTACTTATAAGCCAGGTTATATAAATTTTATATAATAATATAATGTCATTTTATTTTAATTTCATTTTATTTACACTGTATTTGGAATTAATGTTATAATTTTTTGTTTTTTGTTGTTTTTTTTATTTTTTTTAATTTAAACACGAAATTTAGTCGCGGTATTACTTTAAAAATAAGAAAATCGGCCGCTTCTCTATAAGCACAGAAAACATAGTTTGTGTTTTACTCATTAATTCAGTTTACGAGTATAGAAATTAAAGAAATGCTACTCTTCTTTAAATTGCCGATGGCGCTATTTTGACTGGCGCTGCTGCAAATGTTGCCGATACTCCTGACACAGCTAGTGCTGCTACTATATATGAGCTGTTATGTTGAGGTGAAGGTTACCTTTTTTGTAGCTTGAATGTTGAACAAATTGAATCAGTAGGCGTTTGCATACTGCACGTCTTGCCATATGAAGGAGAATATCAAAGCGTTGCATAAAGAGATGCAATATACATTATATATAGTAACGCCTTGAAAAGTGTGCAGATAACAAAAGCCAACTCCTTCTTTTAAGTTGAAATATTTATTTAAATAAGCATAAAGTGTTTAAAATATTTAATGGAAATAACGGTGCAAAGCATTTTGATAAAGGCAAACTTGGAATTAGATATAAAGAATCATCCAAATATAGTGTTCAGCAGAAGTGATTGTATTTGTTAAAACAATCTTGCCCTCAGATTTCATAAGACATAAATATTCTAAAGTTATATAAGGGATAATCCCTGAACTACTTCAATATATGTACATATATAAATATTAACAACAAACATAGGAAAATATTAAAATCCTGATAAAGGGTGAGGTAAATAAATGTGAGGTTTTATAATCAGAAATAAAACCAATAAGAAACAAAGATGTAAGCCTAAATTCAGGAATACTAAAGCTGTCATACAAGCTGAACGATCCGAATCAGGCGCTTGTATCGAAAATTTTATAATTTCAAATTCTTGAAGGGAATCTTCTGCATTTTTGAAGAGTGATATAGCTTCGGTGCCAACGAAAAATATCTTTTTTGTTTGTGAAACCATTTGATAATTTTGTTTCAATATGACAGTTTATTCAAGTACTAAATGTAAGTGCTTGGATGTAAAAATTTTTGTAAGAAAAGTGACTATACGTAGAGTCAGTGGCGTCTGGCTTTTAAAATTTTTGTTCATCAGTAGAAAGCAATAATTTTCAATATCATTATTAATGAACTTTAAAATAAATGCAAATTCAACAGTTATGCGAATATAAATTTTATTCACATTTATTTACAAAAATATAAAGCTCTTGCAAAAGTCCAATGTAATGTCTCTAAATAAATAAGAAATAACCAATAACTTACAATTCAGACAGTAATAAAACATAAGTGAAATTATATAGAGAGATATTTAAAAATGAATAGACGTTTATATAAATCGAAGCGTATGAGTGCAAATGCAATTACCAGTAAATAAAATTTGACATTATTGCTTTTCTTGCAACAATCTAAAATTCCTTGTATAACTTGAAATTAACAACAACAATGTTTTTATTACACTAAGAAAATATATTGGACGGCATAGTTCTCCTTAAATGTAGATATTGATAAACCAGTATGGTATATACATACGTGGACGATATTGGACAATGAAAAAAAGCTCAAGCGACATACCAAAATTGGATCGCAGCTGTAATTGCACAATTTTTCAACACATGCAATTATTTATGGGCGCATAAATATGCACTCATATACATACTTACTCGTATTTAGCTATATGAAAATAGAAATGAAGAAGCTTGTTTTATATAGTTTTTCATGGTTTTATAGTATATACAGTTTTATTTTATGAAAAATATGCGGCAAAGCAAATTGACGATTTAGATGCACCAAAAAAACTAGAAAAACATAATTAATGTTTATTGCAAATTTTAGTGGGATTTTATGCAGGGCAAAGGACTAATTGACGTGATATTTGATTTCTTGTCCTATTATATTTATACATATGTATTTGTATTTTGAGAAAAAATCTTCAAGTAAAATTCATTATTATCGTATGCTAGACACACCTTTGTGCCATTCCTCTTTTACAAATACATACGTTGCATACCACAGCACATTTGCGATTACTTCAGACGTTGTGTTGCAGTAGACCTGTCGTGCAGATTGGTTGATATATGAATAATCTCATTTATTATCCCAAATAAAAAATAGGAATTTATTGGATACTTGCTTTTTACCGATACTATATAAAGTTTTACTTGACTAAGACCTTTCTAATTAAACTTAAATATTTTGAGTTCTTCAAATGGACCAGTACACTATACATATACAATATAAGTTGAGTCAAAGTAGATATATTGATTAGTCGAAAAAGTCATTTCGTATTTTGTCAATAGATCTCGTTGCAGTCGTATATACCCAGTGCTACCAATCACATTGTGTTATACTATATAGAATGTGATCAAAATTTAAATTCGAGGAAGTGTAAAAAAGTTACAGCTGTTCAAGTATGAGTGAAAATAATGAAGAAATTCGCTATATTTTGAAATTTTTTTATAAAATAGGGAATAATGCCACGCAAGCCCCCCATGAAATTTGTGATGTTTCTGGAGATGATTCTGTACGGGTAACACAACAACGGTTCACTCACTTCCGTTCTGAAAATTTCGAAATTTTTATTTACACTGATGAAAGTTTTGCACTGATGGAATAATGACTCTAGCGGAAAAATGGCAAAAAGTTGTCGACCAAAATGGTAGATATTTGTTTATTTATTTATTAGTATAAATACAAAAAATATTTAATCCGAGTCAACACATTTTTGACATACAGGCATACTGTTATTAAGAAAGGACTCTGCCCGAATTTCTATAATATATTTCACAAGTTGACTGGGGACTTGAATTGTTTGAATTGGAACGTCAGGGTAACAATATATACCAAAATTGGTTAATATTGGTTGAGTAGGTCTTGAGATATGAATTTTCATTGTAATGTGGTTGGCACCACACCTATCATTCATTTTGACCCCGGCTCCTGTAATGTCCGCTCATACCATCCCAGGTATAAAATTTAATGCCCCTGGAGTATTGCTTTGAGTGGTCGGGGTTATCACCCGATTTTATCCAATTTTATAGTGACGATTGGGGTGCTCAAGCTATTTGAATATTGTACTTTAAATGTTTTGTGGACGTGGTAGTTTTCTAATTACGCCTATCTACGAACTCGTCCTCTTTTGTCACGAAGCACGTTGGTAGACAATATCTCAAATTTGACTGAAGTTATAGCTTGCATGGATGGAAGAACGAACGGACAGACAATCGATTTTACCTCGTCTCGTCGTATTGATCATTTATATATATAAGTATAATCCTATATTTATCTCGATTAGTTTTAGGTGATACGAACAACCGTTAGGAGAGTAAAACTAGTATACTATGTGGAAACATAATGTGAGAAAATAAAAATGGAGTATTTTTTGTATGTTAAGTATATCAGATTTGTCTTTCACTTAAGGCTCAAAATTAGTATAGTGTATATAAATGAGAACTTGATTGATTTATTTCTTCTGTGTTTTTAAATGAAACATATTAGTTTTCTTTAAAATGTGTCCACTTAATTTCAATAGGGTTATTCTTACTCTCACATTATCGTATCTTAATTTGAGAGCAAAATATCATCTCACTCAAGTGGTCAACGTGTTCGTAGTATAGTATATAATTTTATGTATGATATACTATATATGGTTTACTCTTCATTACTGCCGAGTATAACGAAAGCTCAAATACTTATTTCTTCCTTATAGCAACAGCGTCGAACGATGTCCGTTATACGAAAGAAATGCCTTAAAAGAGTTAAGTGTTATATAAAATAAAGTCAGTAAAAAACATATTATTACTAAAATAAAATTACGGATAAACATGCACATAGACGTATGTCTATATGGAAGTGCATTTGACAGAAGTGTCTGCAGTAGCGACACTTATGCTAGTGAAAGAGTGATTGGTTTCTGCCATTTACCGTACATACATACAAGGAGCACGAACGGTGTAAGTTTTAGGTCAACTGAGACACACCTCCTTCTATGAATTCCAGAAAATTAAGGAAAATCACATAAATAAGTCAGGGAAAGGAGAACTATTAAAAAATTTACCACTTTTGAATGGACGGAAGTCATCTTTGCTTATACTCTTACATTCACTAGATACTATATATACGTTTACATGCATTTTCAGCTATTTATTATTACTCTTTATTAACGTCATTTGTTATTTTTTCGCAAGCGTGTTTCCCATGGCACTCTACCACTGGCAAATTGATTTCTGTAAACATTTAACGACGTTACATACAAGCAAGAGCCACGATAACAGGACGAAAGGAACGCAGACACACAGAAATAGGGCGAATTGCTTGAAGGCTTGTTGCTTCCAGTATTTCATGAATGCAGCATATCTTTGTATATACCATGTACTTCGTAGTCGCTTTCTGCCAAGGCATGGCTTGCAATGATGCTTTCCATATTATACGTGGTTTCTTCAGAGAAATTTCAGGCAGAATGCCTTGTCATGCTTTATATGGAATGCTGATAAATGTACCTCGGCTTGGCAGAGCAATATTTTCATCGCTGAATAAAAAATGGCGTATGATGGACACAATTACATATACTATGTATATAAAAAAATAGCATAGCCATTGCTATACGACAATATTTGTGCAAATGCATATCATAAATGAAAACCAAGAACTGGGACAGGAAATATACTGGGAAAAGCTTCAGCTTCTAAGCGTGAAATTTATGATTTAGCACTTTAATGCTTTATTGTTAATGACAATTATCAGTCTAACATCTCGAAAGCTTTAATTCGATGAATGAAACAGAAGTGCGTTGTTGGATTTAGAAACCGTGGATTTTATTGCTCATTAAAACAAGGACACTAACTAAAACAGTGAATATTTTCTTACAGTTAAACATGCAAGGAAGCTGAGGAAACTCAAATCCTGTGATGGAGCAGCAAAAATTTATCGAATCCTCAACCTTTCTCTAATATAAATTAAACGAGTATGAAAGTAAAAAACAAAGCGTAGCGAATGAAGACACACAAGTACATAAGTTTTTTGATTTAGCATTGACACTATTAGCATTTATAAAATCTTTGACTAGCAAATGATATGAATATAGTGAGTAAATTGCGGATTTTTTTAAAGCAATAATAATAATCACATCGAGCAATTATCTCGAGTTTATGCTGAAATTTTATATTTAGATCAATTATAATTTTATTTTTTATCAAAATTAAAATATTTTATGTATATTAATGAAACCTAAAAAATATTATCCGTAAAAACTAATTTTCTGCCTCCTCGTAGGGGGACCTTTGGAGAAATACGGAGGGTTGTCATGAGTCCTCACACTTTATCGCTGTGGTATCTGACAAATGCCAATAGTGGTTGGATCGCGAGCAAGTTAAGGAATGTATTCCTTATAATAGTAACAAACATCAAAACAACCTTTTGTTTCAGTAAACAGAATGCACGTTTCTAACCTGATGACAAGGTGAAATACTTAAGGTTTAGCTTTTATAAAGGCTTAGGAATTTTTATGGATTATAATCAAAAAAGTTTTTATAAAAATTCGTTTGTATTTGTGTATGAGTTAAAACCAGGGAAACTCTTTGTCTGCCTTTCTATCCGTCCGTCCGGTCGTTCGTCTGTGCTTGCTGTAACTTAAGTAAAATGTGAATATTTAGATGAAACTTGGTGCAAATATTCTTTGGAAAAAAAAGGCGCCACACCCACAAAAGGTCATTAACTGGTCAGTAGGGTAATATGGCCTGTTCTTTTGACATTTTTTTATAGAAATTTTTATTCTACAATAGAACTTTTTTCACATATCATGAGGTGCGTTGTGGAGTTTATAAATAAATTTTTTCGGAATTTTTCTATGACATCTGTCGGATAAATGGCTGGGTGAATGAGATGTGTTTTTTCACTGGCGGACACGATTTATCATCTTTGAATCATATAAAATACAAAAACTCAATTTATTCTTAAAATGTACGTGAATTATTTTTGGACATTTTTCGAAACCTTCCAATGATAAAGTGAGATTCTATATTAATTCTAAGGGGAGGGGGGGGGGTATAAGGGAATAGAAAATGCAAAAAAAAAAATTAAAAAAGATTACCCTACTGACCCCTTAAAGGAAAACATATGAAGTGCCTTAACTTAGCACTAAATTTAGATTCGGAACAGTAATTTCGCCCAGAGTAAAGTGGTGTGGCTCCGCTCTTTAATAAGTTTAATGATTATATCTCCTGGACCACCAAAACTTCGATAGGCAAGTTTGCTCAGAACAATTCATATAACAAATTTTACTGACAGTGTAAAATGGACGAAGTCAAAAGATAACCCCTCCCACTCTTCATATAACGATACTGTTCAAGACTAAACTTAAGCACGATAAATCAAATATCACTCTAAACTCTTAATAGTATGAGAGAGCTTTATACCAGCCGGTGTAAAAAGTGAAATATGGGTGAGACACCTCCCTCTATTAGGTAATATTTCATAGCTTACGACCTCCTCAACCGATTTAAGGGGCTATACCAGTGTGACGCATGAAAAATTAGGCGATTTTCGTGAATTTTTTTAAAAGAAAGTACTAGATTGAATGTTTCGACGTTCTATGGACGTAATGAAGTAAATTTTTAGCTATATTAAAAAAAAAAAAATTTTACAAAAATATTGAAAAATAACGGAGTAATGTGCTGTCTGCGGAAGTGCCAAAAAAAGTGCCTCAACTGCTGGCATGATTCCGGTCGATTGAGTAGCTGAAACAAAAAAATTCAAAATGTTTATTAAACTTAAATATATTTTCTATACAATGGACTACGATCTTTGAAAAATATCAAAAATTAAGAAAATGGCGCCATTTTGAAAAAAAAAATCGTTTTTTTACGAAAAAAATTGTCGTTTTTTAATGCCAAATTGACAATTTTCAGCCAATCAAAAAGATCGTAGTCTATTGTATAGCAAATGTATTCAACTATATCCAGTTTTAATTTGAAGTGGATCGGTTAATTTCTCGTTGAGTTATAGTGTCAGCAAATTTGAAAAATGTTGTTTCGAGAAAAACGCGTTTAAGGTTTCACTTATATATGTTTGCACCTCTGAGCGGTCGCTTTTTAGAACGCTGCCATTCAAAAACTATTTAAAATACGACCTCGCCGATTTCACAGGATATTTTTGAATATATAAGCTATCGAAAAAAGCAAAAAAAAAAATTGTTTTTTTGAAAGTGTCACACTGGTATAGCCCCTTAAACCAAATTTGGTATGTAACATTTTTTTAAGATTTTTATGTTACAGTGCGAAAATGAACGAAAGCGGAGTGGAAGGATGGTCATATCTGACTTTGATTCTTACAAGCTTTAATAGTATGAAATGTTCGGCTACACCCAAATTTAATTATTATTTGTTTCTTTTCTTGTTTTAGAATAGAAATTCAAACAAGATGTAATATGACATTATTTGTATTTAGCAAAATGTTAGTTTTAACTTTCAACATTAATAGGTTAAAACGCAATTTTATGTTCAAATAATTAATTGAATTAATTAAGAAATTCTCAACGTTACTTTAATAAAATTATCACATTTGTCATAATTATTTTATAACAGATATTTTTACCTTTACCCATAGAATGTTTATCAAAATCTTAAACACATATAAAAGCTACACGGCAATAGAATTAATAAATTCAAATAACTTAAGGTGAATGTGTTAAAATACAGGGTTACCCAATAGCCATGCACCTGACTTAAGATATATGGTTTTTCAATCGCATGACCTGATTTAGAAAGATTAAATAGTACATATAAACCCAAGTTCTGAAATAATCAGTTCTGATGGTTAAATTGCTAATTTAACAATAGAGTAATTCAAAAATGGTATGCTTGTTATAAAAGGCCTTGAAGTAATTTATATTTTATCAAATAGCATTGTATTTCCGACATTTATTAAGCTAAGCTCTCAAAGTAATAAGCTTTTTAACACGCCAGTATCTTTCAGAGTTTCTGTAGGTAAATTGCACTATCTTTTGAATTTTCAGCGCAAATATGTTTATAATTGACGATGTAAATATTTTGTTCGAGTCAATGTAAAACATGAATAAATAATTTTCAAAAAATAAAAAATTAATAAGTAATTAATAGGGATAGTCAGATCTCTTTAGACCCAACTGAATTTACAAACGTTAGAGTTACAGCCAAACATTTTATTGGCACATATGTATGAGAAATGTCAGGAGTACTTACAGGAAAACACTTTTGGATAACATTATATATATATAGAGGCGTAAACTGATAAGCACTCGTACAAAAGATATTACACATATGACAGTTCATATGACCACTCTTTGTGGCTAGAAGCAATTCTTCGTTGTATTATTGCATTCTTGCTACACATGATTAAGAGCTCATTATTGCCTTTGGCTTTGCTCTCAAATACAAATGTGCAAAATTCGCATACACACGTGCACTAACAAATTTAATAACGTACAATTTATGAGCTTTTTCCAAATTAAATTTAATTTCACATGCTGCGTACTTGAAATACTCAGATGTATGAAAACCTATACAATGTACAGTTATATTTTAAGGCATGTATTTGCGTGTACTCGAGTATTTAAGCAAGCTGTGAAGAATATTAGGACTATCATTTGTGTGCGCCTGGTTCATACAAATACAATATTATATACATACGTATGGGTCTATTTTTCGGTAAGCAAGTTCAAACCAAAACTTTAAATACACGTATGTATGTAACGATTTATTCGGTTAAGGCGCCTTGACTTTAGCCGCCCAGCACATTGTCGTTGCCTGCAGCAATATAAGAAGTTTTAGTAGATATTATGTATGTAATATAGCTTACAAATATGTATATATAAGTAAATTTATAAATACGAACCAATAGCAGTCACAATTGTAATATGGGCAACCTTCTCTAACTCTGTCCAGCACCATGACCACCGCCCAACATAGAAAATAGGAATATTAAGTCTTGTAGTTGTCTTGTATATCTATAGCAATGTTCAAAGTTTAATCAGCGAATATCTGCATTGCGTCTCAGTACTACAAACTGCTGTGCGGCTTATATAAGTACAAACCCATAACCACATATTTGTGCAGTGCATCTGCATTACGTAAATAATAATGCACATATAAATATATGTAATCATACATGTTATTGCAACTATACAGTTACTTTTGATCTATGACTGTTTACTTTCGAAATGTCAAGGAAACAAATATTTTTTTATATATTATGGCTCCAAGGAAACACTTGACTATATGTAGATATTTTTTCCAAAGATAAGCTTCTCATTTGTGGGAACTGCCGATACCTAACCACTATAACATATAGCTGCCATACAAACTGAACGATCGCAATCAAATTCTTGAATGGAAAACTTTCACATTTGACAAAATATCTTCACAAAAGTTGGCACGGGTTATTTTCTAAGATAATAATGTAATATACGAAGAAATTGTCCAGATCGGCTTACTATAGTATATAGCTGCCATACAAATCGAACGATCGGAATCAAGGGATTGTATGAAAACTTTCGCATTTGACGTGTATCTTCACGAAATATGACATGGATTACTGCTTAAGGTAACAACATAATCTCCGAAAAATTGTTCAGATCGGATTACTATAGCATATAGCTTCCATATAAACTGGACACATAGTTACTTAAAGAAATGCACCTGTGAGAGTATATTAGCTTCTCGGTGCAACCGAAGTTAACGATTTTTCTTGTTTTTAATTTAAACCGTGCTAAAATAACTTTAATGTTGCTGTATATTAAACAGAGATCTTTTGAGTAACACTAACACTTCAAAAAGTGATGTTATAATACAAAATATTCCACTTTATAAAAATGAATTTGACTTATTGTCATTAAAATATGTCCTTTAAAGTAGTACGCAGGTAAAGCTATGCGCAAATTACGTGACGTGACGTATGTACATTTTTTGTTACTCATACGGCTTGGTGCACTATAGGAATGAAGTAATAACGTAGCTAATACAATCAAAAATTTAATACAATTTCAAATACCAGGAAATATTCAGTAAGAAATTCAAAAAATTGTTGTTCGTTTCACAATCACAATCGCATACTAACAAGAAGAAGAAGAATTTTAGAGTGCTTGGAAATATGACGGTCCAAACATGTAGTATAACTGAAAATTTTAAAAATGTTATAAACATTTCCTTACAGTAGAATCATCTCGCGCTGTTGAAATTAATAATTTATAAGTAGGGTTCAGAGAAGTGATTTTCAAAAACAAATGAGTTCATAACGTGTCACTGTTTTGCACGAATTTTGGGCTGGTGGTATAATTAGACCATACTGTTTTGAATATGAGGCTGGTGTCACTTGCTGGTGCTCGATATAAAAATATAATAGCTCAGTTCCCTTTGCCGAAACTGAATAGTATTGATGTGATCAATATGTGTTTTCAACAAGACTGTATATCAAATGTAATACAGCCGGGCAAACCTTTCAATTACTGCATGAAGCATTTCAAGGTCATGTTCACTCTCGTTTTGGTGACCGGAATTAGCCCAAGATCGCGTGATTTAATACTACGTATTTGATTTCTGTTCTTGGGGTTTTTTAAAATTACACGTCTATTGCAACAAACCCACAAGCACGCGTGCTTTAAATGAGGAGATTCAACGTTGCATCAATTATGTTAAACCACATTTATTCAAAACGTTCATAGAAATTTTCGTCAAAACCGTGCGTATATGTATGGAAAGCCGTGTAGACCATTTCCCGACTTGTTTTTCTGTTTTTTTAAGGGGGGAGCCTGTTTTAGAAGCTTAAAAAATTCCATTTTTTTGAAGAATTTTTTGGGAGAGAAAGAAATAATTGATTAAAATGAAATTTCTGGGGCTTATAGTTATATATTTAAACATCATTCGCAAATTTTTTGGATACGAAAATTTTGATACTCTGCCTTTGGGAAGCAATTGCCCAATGAATCTCGCATGTGCATTTGTCGGACGGCGGGCAGGATGCAGGTCGCAATTTTTGTCGGAAACAAAAATTTCAAAAAGATTCATATATTCTGATAACTTATCTTCTATTAAACTAAAAAATTTCAAAAAAAATTGTAAATTTTACTATTTTTTTTAAATTGAAAAAAAGTGTTTTTTTGTAGACTCCATGTTGTTTAAAAATATGTTCAAACTTGACTTTACTTAGTTTTTTTTTTTAGTTTAGATAGAAGATAATTTAATGCCAAAGATAATAAGCTTTGCGCCAATTCCATACAACGTTTATTTTTTTTTTCTATCCTGCCCGCCAATTAAGAGAAATCGTAAAAATTAATAACCGAGAAATCACTCGTCAAAGTTTTCGGTTTCTGCCCAAGAGCTTATACAAGTATACGTTTATGCTAGACGCTTGTTCACTATTTCCCTTTTAGCTTCGAAAATATTTCGAATTCCCATCTATAACTTTAAGGACATATTCTTACATTATTTTTAAAGAGACTTAAGCAAAAGAAAAATCGATTTTTTGAAGCTTCTAAAGCAGGCTCCCCCCTTAATAAAAGAAATTATAATCGAAAGACTAAAAACTGTTTTCTATTTAATACCAATCTTGGGTTAATTTTGAGACATCCTATATACCTGTAAGCGCGATTGAATTAGGCTATATGAAAGGTAAGCTTTTATTGTAAAAAAACATTTTTGCGAACTTCGATTCAAGGAAAATAGATCTTTTTTTACTACATTTATATATTAATTGTGGGACATAAATTAACTATATATATTAACAACTATAAATATGAGGGTTTGAATAAAATAAATATGGTAAACTCAAAATTATGAACTTGAAAGGTTTTGTATATAAATAAATATATTGTGGATTAGACTTAAAACTTATAAGTTAAGTATAGTTAAAATTACATTAAGGCTTCAGTAAATTTTGAGAAAAATTGCTTAATAGAAATGCAAAGTTATAACTTTTGTGTCGATTATTTGTTTAAACGACTGCTGCTCAACCAACTCTCGCGGAAAATTGTTTCAGTGAATGAAACACAGATATCTTCACTGGCTGTGCGTTCACAAAAATATATACATACTGCTGTGGAAATGCTGTACTGTATATGGAATTAACCAACAATTCCTAGAATTGACAGAAAAAGGACTCATATAGAACATAAAAATGCAAAAGCAAAATCAGAAGAGAATGAAATCTGGCAGAAAAAAAAAATTAAATGACAACACTGTAGACAAACGAAATTTAATTTACGCATCAAATTGAATTAAAAGTTTATTTGCATAAATGAACAAAATTAATGCGACTTTCTGCCAGCTTTTTGCTTGACAGGACTCAGGCGTGATTTGAAAAAAGTACCTCACCCGTTATTTTGTATACATGTATGTTTACGTTCGGTTTTGCCAAAGTTCACATTTAGAAACATAGGCTTATATATACCATTGCAGTTTCCAAATAAATATATTTTGACTAGAAAAGGTGTACTGACATGTATCACTTTTCTTTGGTTTCAAAGTGTGTTAACTTTATGTTGCAGAAAAAATTCTAGCTAAAAGTAAGGCGTAAATATTCCAATACCAATATATTGTTATAATTACTAATAATATGTTATCAAAAGTTTTCCCTTAACTCGACTTAAACTACTCCTGTACACCACTAACCTTTTTGCTTATATGCCCAGTACTTATGGACGGAAATATCAGAGGGCAAATGAAATTTAATAATACGCGTTTACCAAAATCTCTTGGCCTTGCAACAGAAAAAGTGTAATAAACAATGGTTAAAAAAATTATAAATATTGTAGTCATTTCCCGTATTTAATGCTGGAATGCTCACAAAATAAAAATTAATGTTGGGGCGTTGTTGAAGCTTTAAAATTTCTATTCGAGAAGTAAAAAACATTATAACAAAATTATTTTTTTAATTTTTGGATTCCACACACATTGCGCTTCATTGTGTAACAATCATAATATGTTGAAGAAGGCTAAGAAAAAGTGTGGTCCGCAAATTTTTTGAACTAAACTTTTGTTAGATTTAGAAAATTCATTTCGCTCAGCCAAACATTGACTGATATTTTCATATCGGTAAACGAGTGCAGGGGAACTGGTTTGGATATTTTTTAATAAGAGTTGTCGTGCGTCGAGATATTGGTTGCTTTGGTTTTGCATCCATTTTTTATTGAGATTTCAGATATCTAATCTAAAAGCAAATAAGCTGATGAAAAAAGCAGCTGTTTCCTTCTTAGTTATCCAATGGTTTTGTTAGCAGGTACCACTCTATTAATGGTAAAAGGGTTTAGTCTTTAGTTTTTCTATATATTTTTGTAAACACACAAAAATATTATTTTACCAGTAGCAAATTTCTATAGCTCTATAAGTCTTCAATGACTTTCTTATTTTATTTAAAGTTTCTGTGCTAATTATCACTCTACATAAGAAATCGCAAAGTTTTTATACTTGACTATACTACAACGTACGAAACCGATAATCTATTTGAATAACTCTTACGCTTAACTTCGTCTTTAGGCTAGGCGTATAACGTGCATGGTGATTGGAGCTAATATTGCGGAGTGGAGCAGACAGTATGCAAAGGATGATAACGTAAATAAAACTCTTAAGAAATGTTCTATTATAACGGTTATCTTATCATATGAGTTCGTACGATGTGTGTAGTAAGAATGGCACTAAAATCCATGAGAACCATTCAAACCGCTGCAATGCATACAGCTAATTGGTTGGCTAAGATGCGCACATCTACATCCGTGGTTAGACCCTTGGCAGGATGCTACAGAGAAGCTGATAAGTTAATGTATTTCTACACTGCATTAGTCTTCAGAGAATTTATACATACAAGCATATATGTGTAAGAAACTATCGTTCTATATTATTTTGTTCTTCTTACGCTATTCTGGTAATCACAGACTGTCTGTGGTGACATTAAAAAATTTTCAAAGTTTTCATAGCAGTGAAGTATACATACTCCTAGTAATGCTATAATAGTTAAACAAATGTCAGCATGGCAACTGAAAATACACAAATATAGAAATCAACGGAAGTCATTTGAAACTATGCAGTTGGCGAAGACGAAAAGTTTAAACTCAAATATTAGTTTGCTGTAATTATTATCATCATATACCTATTAAACCCACACTTGTAAATGAAATCACCATATATACTACTGTGATGTGAAAGGAGAATTTTTAATTTATACTTTGAGTGTTTTTCGAATCGGTAAATTTTTTTTCTGTAAGTTGGTTATACGAGTACTGTTACCTTACTGTTAGTGACATCTATGTTAAATTTTAAGTCAAAATACTCATTAGTTTTGTGAGGTTCTAAAAGTGAATTCTTCGATTTTTGCTATGTCTGAATTTATTGAACAAAGAAGTACGATAATACACCATCTCATACTGCATTGGTTATTCGTGATCATTTTGCCACATTTTCAACTGATAAGGGTATTGCAGCGGCAGGGAATTACTTTGAAAGAGATGAAATGGACAAAATTTACCTTTCAATTTGATCACAGTAGTATATGTGAGTTTATATATATATTGAATATGAGTAGCGTGAAACCTTTGAAACACCAGGGGTTATAAGCGCTGGAAAAGCTTGTTTTTAAAATACTCGTAATCTATTAAGTTTCCTATCTGAACATAATTTACTTAAGGAAAATCAAATTTAAATTTTTCGAAAGAAAAAAGTAATTTATAGTTCACAAACAAGAAACAGGAGAACGAAAAGAGCGTTTGAATGCTTGCTACATTGGTGTAAGAGCTTCCCATTAAATTAATTAAACATGGGTCGCTGGTTTTAGGAAATTATGAGACAACTGAAGTCACACACATAATATTAATTTTAGATATTTTCGTCGATTGCGGTTTCTGTTTTGATTTTATGATTTGTAATAAGATAAATATTCAAACTATACCTCAGCAGATGATCTCGATGAATTTGAAATAATAAGATCGGTTTTTAACTCGGAAATTTATTGTTAGTTTACTATATTGTAATACATATATTAAGTTTTGTTTTATCAGATTTAACACCATCAACATTTGTATATCTGAGTTTAATAATATTGACCATGAATTTCTGTGAAAGGGTTACATACATATGTCTTCAGTTACTTGATGCCAATTCGTTGGCATAGCGAAAAGTGCTATAGCCATTAAGGAAATACTGTCATATGCTTCATACTTTATTATTTCGTTTTTGGATATGTGGTACATTATTTCTTAGTATATTACTTGGCATACCGCTTCAACCACTTATTTCACTTTTACCATTAAGGATGCTTTTTGAAATGGCGATTGGACAGTCCCAGTTATAATTTACTATTTGTTGTTCGTTGAAATATTCGTTCCTTGAAGTATTGCTTTCGTTGACTTACGTGATTGAGTTAAAAGATAAAGTTAATTTTCAATTGCTGTCATTTTGCCAAG